>NW_010311298.1:153128-210801 GCF_000700745.2 Antrostomus carolinensis | reverse complement strand
GTTTAGGCTGATGGTCTTCTTTTGTTATGGTCAATGGTCTCTCCTCCAGGTATCACACCTAATTCTCTTCAGGACAGTCCTTCCCCTCACAAATATGGATTTTCAGAGGAGTTTCTCTAGTGCTCATTGGCCCAGCCTGGGCTGGGGATTCTCCACCTTGGAGCCAGGGGAGTTTTTAGCTCTCACAACGTGGCCCTTCACCCACTACCAAAAAAACCTGCTCCCCCCCCACCCCCAAACCCAACACAGGCAGACTTATGGGACAACATTGATGTAAAAAAATTACAGGAATCTTTTACCGCAAGGGGCTGCTAAAAAAGGGCTTAATTCAAATTATAAGACCTTTACTCTTGATGATCTTGAAGGTCTTCCACTGTGTGAACAAAGACTCACCCTGCAGAGGTGACACTGACTTTTAGTAGGCAGAAAAACAAACCCATGTTGCTTTATTTTGTAAAATTTATACTCCCCAAAACTAAACTTTTCCCACACAATTTCATGACTGCAGTTATATGGGAAAAGCTAGTTTTTATGATCAAGACATTTGGTGTTGTAATATGTCATCTCAGTAAAAAGTACTGTGAAAGATGTGACACCAGTTAGAAGCCTATATTATATGGACATATATTGAACAATGCCAGGCTCAAGTCCAGCCATAAGAGTTGAAAGGTGACTGGCTTAATTAATTTTCCCAACTTTGGACTGCTTCATTTGAAAGTTCTGGGCAAAGACTTATCCATTAGCGATCTAAAAAAATATGTTTTAATGTACTTTGCTGTGCAGATACACACTAAGCTGTATTAGGATGGCATATGCACTGTAGCAAATCAAGCAAGCTTGGAGATTTAGTAATATTTGCAATAGGCATTTGTTTAGATACTCTGTTCCCTTTCTTGTGTAGGGTGAAAAGGTTATGCATGTCTTCAGGTGATAATGAACAAATTATTTAATTAACAGGGATGGTTTTTCTCCAAATCAAAAGGTCAAAACTCTTTGCCTAGTGTGTGGGAAAGAATGATACTCAGAGTGATTAACACTCAGAGAAAATTTCTTGGAGTTTATTTTGGCTGGTCTATAGTTGATAACTACCTTGACTAATGGCATGCCTGGCTCCATGTCAATCACCATTTGCAGAGCTTAACTCTGAAGAGCAGTTATTGGTTGCATATGCTGGCCTGTCAGCTCTCGTCTCAGAAACAGGATGCAAAATGGCACATGTAGCCATTACCACATGGGTAAACTGTAGCATTTGGGGTTTTTTTTGTTTTACTTTGTCGTTGTGGTGGTTGTTCTTGTTGAAAGACTCTGATTTTTAATAAAGGAAATACAGGAAGGCTCTTGATGAAAGTCTGCTTATATGAAGTACGGAACTCTCTGTGCCATAGTACTTCATTTTGCAGGCAGGAGAAGTCTGAGAAGGAGAGATTAGGAGAATGGGAATAACTGAAGAAATTCCAATGGCTGTTGCCACCTGTGCCCTAGGCTGACAGACGGCTGCTGTATAAGGCTCTAATGATATTAAAGATTGTATATGGACAAAAATGATGATCTAACATCATGCCTTTGGTTGTTGTTGATGATACACACTGTTGGCTAGGCTTGTTTCTGTAGAGAGCTGGAGGAGAGGATGCTTTTTATGTCAGTAGAGTGTTACCTGATGTGTGGTCCAGGACAGGTATGACATTCTGATGTGCTGCTGCTAAGAGAGTTGCAAGTACAGCAAATCCACGCCAGCTAGCTGAAACGAACTCTTAATCAGGAAGGGGAGCTGGGCAATCAATTATCAGAGCCTTTGGAAAATTTTGTCATGCCTTGGTTTTATCTGGAAATGGAGATTATAATAATGACTTTGAAAGATGTTTTGAAGTTTACTTACAGTTTTACTTACAAAAACCAGTAAGAGCTGGTGATATTGGTGGTTTAAGAAGGCATAGGAGACAGCAGTGTAGGGTTGAAATGTATACTGTGTCTTTGTGGAATATGCTTCTCTTAAAATGTTACCCTCTTCCCCAGCAATATCCAATCTTTCTTATCTCTCCAATTCCTTAAAAAAGAAACCAACAAAACAATCAACCAAACAAAAAATCTTTCCAAACCAATCAACCCACTAAAAATGTTTCATTTTCAGATGACAGAACCACCTCTAAATAAGACTAAATTATTGTGCTCTGGGATGTATCTGGACCAAGCAATTGTTTTGCTCAACTTGGCTAGATTAAAGCACTAAATATACTATATGTAAAACAAAAATATTTGTATTTAATGGCAAAATTAATTGACATAATTATTTTTTACTTATTCCTTAAAACATTTAATTCCAGTTGATACAATTCTGTAAAATGTGTGTATTTTGATGAAACTGAACTTCTCAACAGGGAGCTGTTTTATCAACAAAAAATTTTACCTATTCCTGTGATCTGTGAAAGAGACTGAAACACTTGTTGGAATTCAGACATCTGGTGAAAGAGCAGGTGAAGAATTCACATGAATTTTAAAAAAAGTGATTTCATTGTGAAATTTTATGTCAGACCAGATGATACAAAAGAGACTTTATGAAATGTAAAATATGAACTATTTTAATTTTATTAAAAATAAGAATGTTTGTGTTTCATTGTTGAAAAGCAAATTTCCGGCAGTTAGAAGGACTTAATCTGATCAGGTCTCCTGATCCAAGTAACAACAGAATTTTTCTTTTTTGTAATCACAGGATTACTATTATATTTTATCTATTCTGGAAGTGAAAAAGTCATGATATGGTGGATAAACATCCTTCGTCTAGGTTATAGTGAGGATCTTGCTAGCTACCTTAAGGTAAACATTGCAGCTAAATTGCTTCTTCATAGACTTTGGTAACAAAACAGCTAACGTTTATTTTTTTTTTAATTCTTCCTCCCTTACCACACCTCTATCCAGACAGGCATGCACGTACCTTTCTAATAAGTGAAGAAAAAAGGCTTTGAAGGTTGCATGAGACATCAACAGCTGGCTATGTTCAGATATCATTCAGTGATTGTCCTGAAGCAGAAACGGATGCAAAATTTAGTATTGATATGTAGATAAGAACAAGGGACCAATTTCATTCTCAAATGTGGTTGCTTAAATATAATTCCAGCAATGTTGTTTCAGTAGCTCAATGGATGTAAAAGAACATCCATTCTCCAAATCTTGATTATACAAGTAGTGAAGTGAGTCATAGTATCTCATAAAATGTTTGAGGGAGATGGTATAAAAGATCAAAAGCCTCTAGAATGACTCAGAATGAGAGGGATAATTTGCTAGTGTCCTTGTACTAGCAGGAAATTCTTTGCGGGATAATTGCAAATAATACTGGGAAGTGGACTATGATAATACTAAGAAAGGCTACTCCACAAAATATGCTCTAAATCCCCAAATTTGACCTGGGGAATGTCTGTCCAGACTGTAGATGCATTATCAGTTTAACTTTGAGCGTGTAAGGTGTGTTCACCACATTTTTCAAATATTCAGAGCATTTACTTTCAGTGGATGAAATAATTCACAGATGTTTTACTGTGCCAAAATTTGGCTGTGGTTTAAAGCATCATGTTAAAGGTTCAGTAAATGATTGTATTATTAATATTTGGCAAGTTTATCTTTATCTTTTAAATGCAAATGTGCTGAGACAGGAAGCCTGGACTAGGTCAGGGCGTAGCTCTGTTACAATCTCATATCTCCATATGTCCATGCTGAAACTGAGGATTTATTTGTCTTGTTTTGGTGGTCACCTCCAGCTTTCCCAAGCTAATGACACAGACATAGCTATGAAGTAGGCCTCCAGTTCTACTTTCATGTCAGCCACTATTCCCCTAAGGGGGAGGACACATTAAATCAGTTTATGCTGCTAGTTTTATAATATCTTTCTATACTTCCCTCCAAGTGCTCACAAGGTCAGGGAAGCCTTCCTGCAACTGAATGGAAAGCATCAAAGAGGGGTTCAGCTGCAGCTGGAAGAACCATAGGCATTGCCCTAACAAATCTTAGAAACAAACACAGGGACTTCAGTCTGAAAAGTGGTGTAAAAACAATAGAGTAAAAATTGTAAATACCTGAGTGAGCACAAGTTTATCTGCCTTATTAACTGGATTTTAGATGTCTGGGTCTAAATCTGTGGCTTACTACTACTATAAAGGAAGGGAGAAGGTATATAAAAGAGGACCTGAAGAGTCAGGCCTTTCCTAACAAAAACTTGCATAACTAATCTTTTGTCATCTGTGCAGTCTATCTTCAAACTATGTATAGGTTGACATCCTGAGCTGAAGCTTCCTGATGTTATATGAGATATTCACTTTAACTTAAAAAAGAAAAGTGGTGGGAAGGCTTCAAATAGATTGTGGTGAAAGAATTTTTTTAAAAAAAACATAGATTTGGTCTAGGCAGAACAATACAGAATAGTGGAGATAATATTGAGCATTGCTGCTCTCTGGGAAGTCAGGTTTAGTGAAGGAGTGCTGTATTAGTGTTTCAGCGACATCTAATACAGCATGAAGGAATAGGATGGGGGAAAGCATCTCCAGTAGATTTGGGATTTTTAAAAAAACAATAAAAAATTATGCTAGCCCTAAATCCAATAGTATTCTCAGTTTTCAGTGTTCTCCTCTCATTCTTATTTAAAAAGATTAAAATGACAGTGTTTGTTTTAAAGACAGAAATATTATTTATACAATGAAACAGCAGAAGTCTGTGCTGCCTGTAAAAGACATACCTTTTCAAAGTGACTTCAACAGGAAATCCAAATGTGATGCTCTCTAGGTTTTAAAGAAGGCATTTTATAAGTGTTTGCATATAATTAAACATTTGCAGGAAATTCAGTGATCCATTTGATATCCATGAGCGAAGGGATGCCATCCAGAGGGAGCTTGAAAGGCTTGAGGAGTGGGCCAGTGTGAACCTAATGAAGCTGGGGCAATGCCCAGTATAAATACAGACTGGGTGATGGATGTATTGAGAGCAGCCCTCTGGAGAAGGACTTGGGGATACTGTTGGATGACAAGCTGGACATGAGCTGACAATATGTGCTTGCAACCCAGAAAGCCAACTGTATCCTGGGCTGCATGTAAAAAAGTGTGGCCAGCAGGCTGAAGGAGGTGATTCTGCCCCTCTACTCTGCTCTCATGAGACCCCACTTGCAGTACTGTGTCCAGCTCTGGAGTCTGCAGCCCAAGAAAGACGTGGATCTGTTGGAGCAGGTCCATAGGAGGGGCCACAAAAATGACCAGAGGGATGGAACACTATTCCTATGAAGAAAGGCTGAGAGAGTAGGGGTTGTTCAGCTTGGAGAAGAGAAGGCTCCAGGGTGACCTTATTGCAGCCTTTCAAGACTTAATAGGGGCTTATAAGAAAGATGAAGAGAAACTTTTCACCAGGGCCTGTAGTGACAGGACAAGGGTCAGTGGTTTTAAACTGAACGAAGGTAGATTTAGACTGGATATAAGGAAGAAATTCCTTATGATGAGGGTGGTGAGACACTCCAAATGGTCGCCCAGAGAAGTTGTAGATGCCCCACCATTAGAAGTGTTCAAGGTCAGGTTGGATGGGGCTTTGAGCAACCTGATCTAGTGATGTCCCTGACCACAGCAGAGGGGTTGGACTAGATGATCTTTGAAGGTCTTTTCAACCCAAGCCATTCTATGATTCTGTGATTTTTTTCTTTTTGTTTATTTAGGTCCTGTTTGAGGCAATATTATGAGAAGCACTCTTTTAATAAGTGATTCTAATCTTAATTAAACCATACATGATTGCATTCTAGGAATTGTACTAATTTAACTGGAAATATTCTGGATATACTGCACTCTTGTAATGGCAGTCATCTGACAATATAGTCAGTGACAATGGGACATCTGTGTCTTATCCCATTTGCTGCAGGCTTTTTTTCTAGTCCATGGATATAGGTACTTCCAAAACAAGATTCTTAATTGCTTCCTTTAAATGCCTATTGAGTATAAAAGGATCCCAGGATTAGTAGGATCTGGTAATCTGTAGGCTTCTATATTATGGACACCCCTATTTCATCAGAACAGAACAGAAATTTAGTATCGTTTAGAGTGGACTTTGTTTTTCCTGACATACATTATATCCCATTCAAAGATGGCTGTATAAGACATGCAGAAAAATCTTGCTTTGTTGTCTTTCTGACCTAAAGTCAGGTGAGATAGATTTCGGCCTTTATAGAGGATGTGACCAACTAAGCTTAGCAGAGTGATACTACAGTCTTCTAGCAGCCAGAGATGATTTCTTCCACAGAATTACTGCTACATTTTAAGTGCTGCTCTGATATTTAGTCACAGTGAACTGAGCAAGGGCTCAAACTGTCAACTTAATTTCAAAAATGTTAACTTCAGCAACGTTTCTCCTATCCAGAATGTTAATATGGCTGAGAGCTGTTTTATGCTCTGTAGGTCTCCTAACAGGAATCTTAACCTTTGGCAACAAGTGTTGCCTACTTCATATCACACAGAGTTGTCTTCATAAACCAGGACTCCAATCATTACTATCTCCCATCTTTTCTGTGTCATCCACTTCCACTCATTCCCATTCCCATGATTTCACCTTTTCCCATATGCTCTTTTTTCTGAAACTCCATGTTTCCCACTTCCCAAATTTGCCTTTACCTGAATCCTCAGTCAGATTTTTGTGAAGGTGCCAAGATTTTGGCATACTCAATGCCTGTGTCCATGTTAACAAGTCATTTTGGACCAGTTAACAGCAGATCTGTAGAGTGAAATTGTTGACACATAGAACCAAATACCCAGACTTTGTGCATTTTACTCCTGTACTCCTTCTAGTCAGGACCTGAGGACTGGGTATGCATTAGTGGCTGAAGGTTGTTAGAGCTCATCATCTGGATTATTTTATTTGAGAGAATGAAACTTCACATGCTCCAACATCAGTCAGCAATGTGAACCGAATTTTGAGCAATGGAGAGGATTGAGATATTGCTTAAAAATGTTCTCATGACCTGAAATCAAGCACTAATGGGAAGACATGCAGCAAGCAGAGGGGCTTCTGCTTTGCAAAGGCACAGATATCCTTGAATTGGTGTATCCATTTGAACTGCTCATTTCCCTAATGCTGCTTTCCAAACCACGCTCATCCTGAGTGATTATGTTAACAATGCAGACACAGTGAATGAGCAAGTCACATTCAAACCTCTCATAAGGCACAATGGTGTGACTATTCCTCGAGTGTGGAGGTTAAGTTATACATGAGTGAACTTAGGTATTCTAAGCACAGTAAAAATGATGAAGGACAGACTTAGTAGGTGGAAGATGGTTTTGGGTCAGGCTGAGAGAGAGGAGTACTAATGCTAAACAGTGTTATAGTGCTAATCCTTTTAACTTCCTCTCTGGGCTTTGTTGCCAGACCCCTATTGGGGCCTGATGATTCAGACTTAGCTCTGTCTTCCCAGGCATCTGTTTTGAGCAGAGCTGCCTTTTTCTATAGTTAACAGGGAGCTGAATAGCAAAAGGCAGCTAATGTTTCTTCAAGGTGGCAGAGAGCTTTTTGCTGTTAAAACATTGTAATCCAACCAAAGATACGGAATATCTGCTGACCAAGCATATGAATGTGTTTAGGAAGCTATACTGCTCAGAAGTATGGGAGTATTGTATCTGTGTTGCATTATTTCTTATCTCTACTAACCATGGAAGGATCTCTCCTATAGAAAAGCTCAGCAGTACATAAAGGCACCGTTGTTTCTTGCAGTTAGTGAAGCTATGAAACGCATGAACTTTACCCCTGGCCTTTACAAAAGGTCTGTCAATTCTATGAATTTTAAATCCATGGGAATTTTTTGTTGCCCTCGGCTGTTGAGTTTCAATGGCTAAAACTCTTTCTGAAGTTATGCTTGAATGCCATTTTCTTTATAACCTCCAAAATGACACCTTATGCTTTTCTTGCATTCATAACACTGAGAGAAGATGAGCAAGTGTTCTCTGTTCAGACAACCGTCATATATAATCTGGTCTGTTTGGCTGTTTGAATGTAGTGATTTAATGCCAATAATTCCAAGAAATACTGAAATGTGTTTAGCAGTTTGGTGATTTAAAATGTAGGAATAAAAAGGCTGATGTAATGATCCATGAAGGAATAGCACATACAAACTGGGACTAGAGCACAAGAAAACTGGAACTGTTTCCTGTGTAATGAGCCATACATGGCAAGGAGTGTAAGGAATGGCTGGCAGCAAAGAGCTATCTGCAGTGATGTAGTCACTGTTATATGTTTATGTTCCATTAAGGTCTTGTTATTTTAGTATTTGAACAAAACTATGTTGCAGGAAAACATGGATCCTGTTGCACAACTCTAGTAAGGAAGAAAATAAAACTTAAAGTGTTGAGCTGCCATTTAGAAGAATTACATCCATCAAATTCTGATTTTTAGTTGAGTATTTTGGAGATGGAAGGGGGGAAACTCTGATTCAGGAAGGAAATGGTGGCATACCGAGCACTGGAAATGTCAAGGCACACATGGGCAGATGCAAACAGCACTTTTTTGGCTATGTGACTGCAACTTCATTTTTGCTTACTCAAGATGATGGGCAGAACAACCTGTGTTTTCAAGAGTCCCTAGTAACATATGAAATAAATCTGCTTTTTAAAGAGTACTGAGCACTTACTGAGAAACTGGACACAAGCTGGACATATTAAAAAAAATATTCCCATATACCCTTTTGAAAATGTATAACACAGCAGTGAGAAAGGGGGAAAAAAATGAAATCTGCCTTCAGTTTTCCCATCTGTATTATAAAACAATATCATTACCAAACCCATTCCAAGATATGTCCAGGCTACTGCATCAGAGAAACAAAGATCACAATTTGAGAGCTCAGATAGGTCTCTACATCCATATTTTCTTCTATAAAGAAGACCGGGACTTGTGTCAGACAATTTATCCACCATTTCTCCATTGGGAATCTAACCTTACTGTTAGTTTAACTGTTAGACATGCTCCTGACTTTAAATACATCAGGTAAAACCCACCAATAAGCCTTGTGCCCAAATTTCTGTCTGTAGTGGTGTGTCCAGATTGACAGACACAGAAGTATCTTTAAAGGGGCTGATGAAAGAACAGTGTTGTCAAACACCAGATTGGCACAATGTGCGGGAATTCTCCCCTTTGCCTCCTTCCACGTTTCTTTTGCTGCTGCAGCAACATTTTCCCATAGCCAAGGAAGCAATGTCTCAGACAACATTGTGGTCATTGGCTGTGCAGTGGTCCCAAGAAGCCCTATCCTGCTCTAGATTTTAGACATTTAATATGAATTTGATCTCTGGACGTTTAGCTTTCAGCCTGCTACAGGTATAGGTGTGATGACTTCCATCCTCAGTGAGGCTAATGCTCACTCACATCCCTCACTGGGTGGCTTTTGCAGACTCAGCTTTCACACAGAAAGAGCTGAGCTCTTGTGGCAGTGCAGAAACCCAGATGAATCAAAGTCCAGGAAGCACATTGAAAGATTTCTCAATTTATTTTATGTCAAAATGTAATAAACTAATAGCTTTTAAGTAATTTTTCTAAATCCTGTTTCTGACTTGCATGCATGTGAGTGTAGTAATAATGAGGCTCCCACTGGACTGAGGTGCTTACCTCATTGGGCTGTGATGGGAAGAGGTGAATATCAGAGCCATTCTCCCTGGTGGCACTCTGCTAACCAATTTACAAACCAGGTGTCCTGGAAAAATCAGCCTGTTCTAAATGCCATGTACCATCACACAATTCCTTTCTACCCCCCAAGCACCTAAGAAAGGCAGATGGGGAGTTGAAGGGAGGCTTGGTAATATTGACCATAAACACCCCTTCCCCTTTATCTAAACTGTATCTTTTTAATATGTCATTTTACAATATAAACAAATATGTACTTATGAAATATGTAAGTTGAAAGCAAGACTATGGCTGTGATTCTTTAATTTATGAAGTAAGAGAATGAAAATATATATGTGAGAATGCTTTAAACAATTGTATTTTAAAAATATTTAGTCCTAAGAACAAGCGTTACTCAATATGCTAGAGATCTTTTCCAAACAAGCAATCCATCGTGAGAACTGGTATACTTCATCTGGTACAATAGGGTGATATTTATCTTCAGACTAGACAGGACAAATCTTTTTAAGCCCTTGTGGCCCTTTGAGTACTGACCTAACTCAAAGTAAAGAAAGATATTTATCAGAGAATCTCAAGTGGATGGTGAAGTATTATGCTTTGAATGGTTTATATTCTCCTCTTTCTCCTATGTATTATTTTAAACTCTGTTTTGCTTTACATCTGAAATATGATGGTAGGATATCCATGTTCCTGATGCAACATGAAGGTATGTGACATAGGGTTTTTTGTTTTACTGTTTTGGGGGAGAGGTGTTGCACAAATGCTTCTGAAAAGTTAACATCTCTTACTGATTGAGGGCTCAGATGTCCTATGTCTGATTTTCACTGTTCAGACCATTAGTGGTGGCATACACATGAATAATTCTGTTCAAAATACTGTCAGAAGCTTTTCCCTGTTACTTGAGTATAAAACTGGACTAATATAATTTATTTTATTGGCTTCTAGAAATGAAAATCATTCTAGGCATTGTGATCAGCCACTTCAATTTGAAATTTTTCACCTTATTGTTGAGTTATTTCGCACAACAAGTGTTTCGATTTTTGTTGCTTTTTCCTTGTATGCATGTAATATATTGAAGTTTCCACACAAATGAAAGAGGTAACATCTAAAGACAGGCTGATAATACCTTGTAGCTGTTTACATGGCTCATAATTATAAACCATCTTAACCATATCTTGATTGCATACAGAGTCCAGCCCACCTTCCCCCTAAAGATGATTACAGTTTAACTTGATAATAAAGCACTCAGAAAGATAAGGAATGCGTCCCATAGAATCATGTTTTAGTACTTTGGTTTCCAGGAAATGCTAATTATTATAACTTCATAATCCCAAGCACAAATATTATGCAAAGATAGATCTTAATAATACATGGTTTTTATTTGAATAGCAGCACTTCAACATTTCAGAACAATTTACAATAAAACAAGTGGTAAAGGGAACAGAGTTTCTTTGCTAAAGGCACTCTATGCTCTGTGTGTGTGATAAAATGCCATCATGAATGCACACCAAAATGAAGTATTAACTTTCTTTTCTTCCTAAGAGTTCAAAACATTTTGGTCCTGTGGGATTTAATGTAAGTGATGCTGGATGTTTAGTCTACAGTCTTCTATTCACCTTTGAAAAGCCTAGGTTGTAATCTGATTTGGGTGACAACTGAAAGAGCTCAGTGGTCTCAGTTTAGTTCCTTGTTTATGAAACCACCTTCACACACTTAACGCAGTGCGGCGCATGGCAATAGTGGGCCCATTTTGAGGCACACTGGCACAACTGCAGTAAAAGATGCATGAAGTATAAACTTAGCTTACAAAAAAAAAAACAAACCAAAAAACCAACAAATTCCTTTCTTTTAAACAGCACAAACAGTTACTGAAATTTTGCAAAGTCAAACCCTACCCACTGGATGGGATGTCTATATTCTCACAGATAGTAGACTATTCTACATTACAAATGGCAAAGCTTTTGGTACTACAGGAAAAGAAATCCTTAGGAGGAGGAACTGCATTATGATAAAAGTGCTTTGCACTGGTTTATTAAAGGTGTAAGTACAGCAGAATCTGGACAGATGGTATATTGTCAGGTAGCCATCAAGTCAGCAACTACGCTAGACTTTGATCAACATCTTCAATCACTTGTTTACATCTGACCCATCCTGAAGTTGTAACAGACGTGATAGGGTAGTGTAAAACTCTGCAATAATAAATAATTTAATTAAAATAAGTTGATATTGGAATAAATTAAAATGTGGTCTTAAGTAATAAAGGCAACAAAAAAAATGCTTTATAAAGAGGATATTTCTCATCCTGCATTATTAAATTCTGAAAAGAAACTTCTGTTGTAGTTTTTGAAAAACACCATGCCACTTAATTCCATTTCTGTAACCGAGTATGGATGAAAAGCTGTGTATCACAACCATCGGTAAAGGTTTTTTAGAGATACAGAGTACACATAGCAAAAGAAAGAGGTTCAGAGTTTAGCACTTCAATGTGTGTTAAAGCTACTTCTCGAATGGACCGTAGATTAATCCCTGTGCTGTCAGTCAAGATAGTGAGTAAAAATCACCCATCCAGGGAATTGCTTCTGGATGTTGACATGACAGGTTGTGGGAATGGAGTTAAGGGGGGTGGAGAAGAGGAGGGTTTATGTATGTATAGCTGATGTTTAAGCAACGGAATTTCAAAAAGAGGGAGGGGAAGAGAGGGAAAAACTTGGCTGGCCCCAGAGGAAGAAAAAAAGACAGAACAAAGCTACCTTCTGTAAACTCAGCCAGTCACATAATCATAATTTCTGAGTTCCTCACAAGAGAGCTACCCCACTACCAGTACTCTAAAGAGAAAACAAGATTGTGAAATCAAAAGTCAACACTGGGAAAAAAAAAAATAAAAAAGAGGTAGCTTGTAATGAGGCAGGGTTTATGCTGAAATAATAACCTTTGCAGTGATAGCAAGGCTCTTAGTGAACCATTTTGCAGACTTTTTAATCTGTCTTCTCAGATACAGAGTGTGTCTACTGTTTTTAAAGTAGGTTCTTTTTGTCAAAGGAGCTTAGCATTGATGACAGAATAACATCCTCTTTAATGTGAGTATGGAGGAAAAGATACCTTCCCTCATCTCCACTACTGGTAATTCTGATATGTAAATAATATCTCTGTATTGCTTCATTTATTTTTTAGATTTTTTTTTTTTGTATCCAATTATTACTAAAAGAATTTAAAAAATACATGTGGAGAAAATACGTTTGCTTTCTGGTTAACTAAAACAAATGAAGATTTACTGAGGATAGCATTAAATCTTTCAGCATTAAACATTAAAGTAAGTGATGACTGTGCTCCTGCCTTTTGAATTCACGTGTGGTTGCTAAAATATTTTGTCTCTCAGGCTTTCTTGCACATCACATCTATGCTAACAGGAGAAAAATGTGTTGGCTTCTGATCTTTTCCAGAGAATATCTCATTGAGTGGCTGGTACACTTAGCTCCTTGAACAGAGAGGGTAATGTATTGCTGATGGATTTAGTCCGATAGATTTACTTCAGATTAGCTGAAACACATGGAGTAGTTAAGGACCATACATTTTTAATAGAACAAAGCAGCACGCCATAAATTACTTCCCTCTGTCCTTTAAAATCATTTCCTTTGAAAGAGGGGAGAAAAATTAATATCTTGTCAAGTAGAAAGCCTAAGCTGTCAACAAAGAAGATCATTCAGAATATGGTATAGAGTTAAATTTAGGAATACAGATAAGAAAAATGAGTCCTATCAGTTATATTTTCCACAGATTGACTTCTTTTCTCTTTTTTATTTTTCATTTGGTATTACTGCCTGAGAAAAGGACTGCACAACAACTGCAGGGTATTCTGCATGTTTAGGACTGCAAAACAGTGTTTTACTCAGGGTCTTTCTCAGAATAACGCTTCCAAATTCAGGCTTCCCCCTGCTTTAGGAACCCTGTTGTTTCATTGCTAAATTATAGGCACACCAAGATGAGTTGGAAGCTCTGATTCTATCATCTCATCTTTTGTATCTTGCTTATGTCTTTTGGACAGGAGCCCTGCCATGCTTCTTGCCAGGGATTTAAACTAGTCTTTATTTTCTAGAGATGTCCATAGTTTAGGGAAGGAAAACACTACCATAAAAGTAGTATTTTAACAAATAAGGTGTCCAAACATGTCCCTTTCACATATGCAATGTTGCTGATTGAGTGAAAGACAAGCAAAAATTAGAAGTGGCTTCTATGAGGGGTTTTTCAAGGCTTGGTTCTTATGAGCTGGAAATGAGAGCTGCCATAGGCTTTAGTCAGTATTTTAGATACTGTTCAAAATTGGGCTAAAGTAAGCTACTGAAAGCAGACTTAATTTCTTGCTATGGCTTGTGTGAGTATTTTTATGTAATTAAGATGCAGTTTCCCCTCACCACTGCATCTGGCAGTCTACCAAGTGCATTTACAAGGTTAGTGGAAAGGGGAAATGTGCAGTGGAACAAGCTCTTCCCATTTCTGCTTGGTTTAAGTAGATTTGACCTTTGTGAAAGTCTTGAAGGAACACTGGGTCATACATTCCTGATGGCAATCCAGGAATCTGAGCAAGCTTTGAAGGAAGTGATGCAGGATATCAACTATCTATTCACTGCGATTATATGCTTCTCTCTCTTCCAGAGAGGATTGGTTTAGCTGTCTCAAGATCAAGATCCTGGCTGTACTAGCTTTCTCTGAGTTAACAGTGGAAGAGATGGTTACTTACAAGCTTTGCTCTCAGTCATGTCTATAGGAACTTATCTATCAGTCTTTTGACACAGGAAACCTACTTAAGCAACATATATCTCCTGCCCTGCTCCCTTGCCCTCTTTGCCCTTTCTCAGACCTGTTTCTTGACAATATAATCAGTTCCATGCTGTCCAGCTCATCCTTGCTGTGACACTACAGAAAACTGAAGTTGTTTTTTCCTAACTGGAGATGGGAAAAGAAGCTGCAAGAAATTTAGTCATGGAGTGAACATATCAAAGCATGGATTTATATTCTAGGTGAGACTCCATGGCAGATGACAGCTATGCCACTATTGTTAACACATCAGTCTAACAGGGTATACCAACTATATTTATTCTCACTTCCAGTAGTAGCAAATACATTTTTTCTGACATACTCTAGCTACTTGTTTTCTTCATCACCTCAGGTAATACAATACCTTCTCATCATTTCTTGTAGCTGGAATGGAGATGATGAGTGTTCATGTTTTGCTAGGGGATTTTCTCAGCTAGGACAAATGGAAACAGAAGACAATAATAGGTGGATCCAGCAGAAAACAAAGGTGGTGAGAAAATATGACATTTGCATCCTTACATCCACCTGCAAGAGTCTGTGGTTTTAAGACTGGTACAGCAAGTCTCCTGTGGGGGCTAGTTAGCTGCCAGCCAGATTGGTTTCCCAGATGTCGTGGTTTTAACCTGTCCAGCAACCAAACATCATGCAGCTGCTCACTCACTCCTCCCTGGCTGTGAAAGGGGAGAGAAGCAGAAGGGCAAAAGTGAGAAAACTTGTGGATTGAGTTAAAAACAATTTAATAATTGAAATAGAAGAAAATTAAAATAGTAATGATAGTAATAATAGAATATACAAATGAGTGACGCACAGTGCAATTCCTCACCACCTGCCAAACAATGCCCAGCCCATAGCCAACTAGCAATCTCAGAGGAGAGAAAATCCCAAAACCCCAATCCCAGAAGAGAGAGAGAGCTTTCTGGCCAACTCTCGTCTATATACTGAGCAAAGTGTTATATGAAATGGAATATTCCTTTGGCCATTTCAGTTCTGTTTCTATGCTCTGCATCCCCTGCGGCTTCTTCTGTACTTGCACACTATCAAAGCATGGGAAGATAAAAAGTCCTTGATTTCTTAGCAACTACTAAAACCATCAGTATATTATAAACATTCTTCTCATGCCAAATCCCATACTGGATCCAAAACACAGTGCTATCCTAGCTGCTAAGAAGAAAATTAGCTCTATCCCAGCCAAAACCAGGACACTAGAGAAGAAGTTCCTGTAGACTAGTTGCTGTTTAATAAATGCCCTGTGGCCATCATTCAGGCTCTTGAGCAGATTCTTTTTGTTTGTAATGCAAAAAATTGAATTACTCTTTCTTTGCTACATAAAAATCATAAAGATGTTGAATTTACTACAGATTCATGGAAGTTAGTGCAGAGTAATCTAAGGTGGGTTGTTTGGTCTGTCTTGTCTTTCTCCTTTTTTTCAAGTCATTCTTGGATGTTGAATGTTGCTGAACCTGTTTCGTTGCTTTGTGAAATATGGATGGACACAAACTACCATCTGCAGCAGCTACCTGGAACAGCTGCTGCTATGTCTGATTGGTTCACAAAGACACATTTATTCTGGTTGGCATAATGAGATGGAGAAGGTAGGAAAGAAAAAGGGAAGAAAAGAGAGGTTATTACATTCCTGAACTGATAATACATACAGGACTGACAAGTGGAGAGGAAAATTGCAGAGCATAGCAGCTGTCTCTACTGGCAACTGAAAACTGAGCTAAGTCAACGAACATGGCTAAAGAATAACCCAATCTAGCCCATTATGTGCAGTGCAGTAACTTTATTTTTTCAAGGGACTTCTGCTTTGTCTATTTGACCTAAGGAGAGCTAAGTAGAATAAATTAGCGATAGCTGTGGCAAATAAAAGTTACCTGGAATGGAAAATTGAATTTGCAATTAATACTAAAGTGCTGTGCAGCTTTACTATGTAAAGCACTGTTAGACATCACATCCGCTTCCTTGTGAAATTATTGCTCAGCAGGTCCAAAGCTTAAAATTATCAGTGGGTCTCATTGCCATGGAATGTTACAAAGGTCCAAATTATAAAAGGGTTCTCAAAGGAAAAACTGATGGCTGTTCATCTGACTGTTGCCAACAGTAGAGTGGGCATTCCCGGGAGAGGTTGAGTCAGTAACTGGTTGGTTCCTCAGTTTTCTCTTAACTTACACATTTTCTATGGGACATAGCCTCCACATGGCAATGGTGAAGAGGGACATGTTGTGATTTCATAGCTGTTTCCTATTTAAAAAAAAAAGGTCTGTATTAAAAATCTGAGGTTCAAATAGATTAAAATTAATAGCTGCAATATGTATAATTCTCAGCTGGTTAACTGGCATTCTCTGTGGCACATTAGTATCAGTCTTGTATGCTCTTTAGCTTTTGAAACATATAATTGAGTGTGTGATGGCTTCTTCATCGACAGAAACTTGAAGTTTAATACCCTTACCAGTCTGAGGACTTAGTCATTGCTTTCAGGTTGGAAAATTTGACATTTAAACATGGAAGTTTTGTGACAATTCCTCCTTGAGGATATTGTTACTGTTAAATAAAGAGCTGATTTTTTTTTTTTTCTTGAGTCACTACTAGAGTCTTTGTTCTTAGGTCTACCTGCTAGACTTTGTTGTTATTTAAGCTTTTTCCCTTTTCTCTTGCTTCAGAATAAATGCAAGGTTTCCCATCAGTTTTGAGCTGGGAGGTATGCTTTTAGTTGTAATTTATGTTGCAATTTATGACAGGTTACAGTAGCAGGACATTCTTTTAAAGAAAAGCAGAAAGTAAACACTATTGTATTTCTTTCCTTATCTCTTGGTTGGCATTACTTTTTGGGGAAAATTCCTTTGTGTAGACTGGAGTGATAGTGATACGAAGAACTGCAGGGGCTTAGGAGAGCCTATAACTTTAGTGACAGGCTCATCTGTGAGACTGATGGGAGAGAATAGTTATATGAGTCCTTAATCTGTAATTTGGCAATGATGAGATGTTTTTTTTTCTGGTTGGATGCAGGTGCACCACCATGAAGACACAGACAAGAGCATAAAGAGAAAAGAGGATGAGGAAAGTTGCCAAATAATTAGAGATTTAATAATAAATAGAAAAAAATGTTGCTCTGTTACCAAAGATTGCTGCTTATTTAATTTATTGCAAATCATGAGTACTTAAAGAGGGAGAGTGATTGATGGGATTAATTAGAGATATATGTTTAACAAGTTCTCCTCGCTATAGTGGCTTCATTAATTAAAACTTGAACTTTGTAAGAAAGCTATTTGCAATCCATATTGCTTTATGAATTCTCTCTTTTTTATTTTTGAATGGAGGAAAAATCAGATGAACAGGTCAGTAGTGCATACGACAAATAATACGTAACGGATTACAGAAATTTGTATTTCTTTGAACAATCAGAAAAACACAGATCAACACATAAATCAAGCATAATCAGCAAGACCAGACTTTGTGGGGATCTTTTATTTAGCAGTCTCTGGAGGTCTGTGTTTAAATTCATCTTATGTGAGGTTACGTGAACCCATCTTTGAACTGACTGTGGGCAAGTATATAATTTTTATGTTTTAAGCAATTTGCTTTCCTTTGAGAACACTGGATACCATAATCCTCTTCTTTTACACACTTGCATTTGTAGGTAGTTTTATATCTTCACTTGTTAAACTCTTAGGAAAATAACATAAAGGTGTATAAGTTTCCATACGTGTTGAGGGGCTCAATCGTGCAGTCTTTTGCACATGTAAAATGCACTCAACGGGGCCCATGCTGTTAAATAGGGATCTGTGTTCCCTGATGCTTTGCTTTGTTTTGCATAAGTTAATGTTCTTTATTAAAAGGCACATCTTTCTTTTACTAATACATTTCAAGGCTATTCATTTCAATTTCCTAATGACCCTGATTAATTTTAAAATATAACGGTACAGTGAATATAGGAATATCCCGGGAAGACAATAGATATACTCTCAGGACTGAAGATCATTTCATTAGCGTATGCCTGCTTTGGCCCTAATCCTCTAAGTATTTGTCTATGTACTTAACTTTATTTAGCTTTCCCAGGAAATTTGTATATCTGCCACTACTGTTTGCAGTAACAAGACACCCTTTAATGAAAGCTGTTGAACTAAAGCTTTAGTTGGAAACTGAAGTTGGAACTGAAATTTCAGCTGCAATTCACATGTGTACATGCACATTTATTAATACATAAATAACAGATTCTAGTACGCAGTCCTAAGTTTGTGATTAAATTAATAGTTTGGTAGTGGCACATAGTTTAGAGAGAGCTATGTACTTTCGAATTATTGTGTAGTAGCTTGGCAATACATGGATTTCTGTAAGAAAAAATATAGCCTGTAGGAAGTGAGTATGGTAAAGAGAAATGTAGCTGGACTTGCCTGTGAACATACACTGAGTCACTAAAGATATTATGTCTTAGTATCAAGTTTAATGAGAGTGATTAATATCTATCAGTTTTGATAGCTTTTCTGCAGTTTTTCAGGTATTTTGAATTAAATGTTATTTTTTTAAAAGAAACCTTGACCTAATTCTGTATTCTTTATGTGACTCAGAAGTTGCATCATTTTCAGCAAGGATGCTGGCTTAAAAGCAAAGAATAAAGGCAACTTGGTATTTACTGAGACACTTGGACATGGAAATACTAATTTTTCCTTACTCAGCACAGAGCCTGTGCTTGCAGAGCTTTTTGGGAAACTCATCTTTTGATTTTGAATACTGAATCTTTGCTGTTACCTTCAGCAAAACTGAGAGGTGGGTATGAGGTCTAAAATATACTTTTATTTACTGGACGTGTAGATCTATAATACTCGTGAATACCACATAATCTAAGATATACCACATAATCTAAGAGACTAAGGGTTATATTTCAATGTTTAAGAATATAAATTCAAATTAGTTCTCTAATACAGTTCCTTGTGCCACTGTATAAAAGCATGAACAGATTCAGACAGTGTTTCCCAAGTTTGTTAATGCAATATTTGCATCTCAGTTTTCTGAATCAGAAAAGCCTGTAGAGGTAACGCATAATCAGACATCTTCTTTGGAAAGCAACTTCACTGAACAGATTAATCTGCCTGTTGTGCTTTTTTTTTTTTTTTTTTAAATGTGAAACACTGAGGGATTTAAATATAGCCAGCAGCCTCAGAATCAAGACTGATCTCTAGATCTCCCAAAGTTTTGAGGTTTCGTAGATTTGAGATCTCATTGTCCTCTACACCATTTAGGATTAATTGCTTTTCTGAATACTGTAGCAGAGAGTCCCAGCTCTCTCAGCTTCTCCTGGTAAGGCAGATGCTCTAGGCCCCCAGTCATCTTTGTGGCCCTCCACCGGACTCTCTCCAGAAGATCCCTGTCCCTCTTGAACTGGGAGCCCAGAACTGGACGCAATACTCCAGATGTGGCCTCACCAGGGCAGAGTAGAGGGGGAGAAGAACCTCCCTCGACTTGCTGGCCACAATTTTTAATGTACCCCAGGATACTGTTGGCCTTCTTGGCCACAAGGGCACACTGCTGGCTCATGGTCACTTGCACACTGATATTCTTAAAATCTTATTTTAATAATTTGATTCAATTGATGTTTTCATACTCCTGCCCTGATCATTCCCTCATTGTCCTTCAAGGGGACAGATTATAATTCAATGCTATAGCATTAATCTAACAATTCAGAACAGAATAATTAATCTTCTCTTTCTCTATCCAAAACCCAAAATGCAGCACTGAACAAATGGCTTTGTTGATCACAGGGAATGGTTAAAAGCAAGTCCTGTGTAGCAGTGAAGTGGGATGGGAGTTTTCTTTTTCCTTCTGCCTGCCTCATCTACCCCCCAAGATTACAAGTAGCTGCTGTACATTTTAAGTAAGGGAATTTTTTGTCTGGGGCTTACTTTTAAAATTTAGAAGAATACTATTTTGTCTGAATAAGGAAAATCTGGTATTTGATGGTGCAATTCATAATCTATTCATTTGATATGAATCAAGTACTACATGTTGCTCCTCGAGCAAGGCACAAAGAGTTTTGGGATCACATGTCGCTGTTGAAATTGCAGTTTGCCTTTCTCCAGAGAGCATTAATAATGGGTCATTTATAGTATGGCTTATTGGGCCCAATTCAAATGATATTTAAATACTGCTGTAAAATGCAGATGAAGCATTAGAGGGGAAAATTATATACCTGCCTACAGTCACCCATCGTTGTCTTAAGACTTCCATCAGTGAGACAACAGAGGCATTTTATAGCTCAAAGAGCAATTAGTATTAAACAACCATTTGGAGGAGAATAGGTACTCAGCAGTCATATGAAACAGTTTCCTATTAAGAAGCTGTTCATATTACACAATCACAGAATTGCCTAGATTGGAAAAGACCTTTAAGATCATTGAGTCCAACCATTAACCTCCACCACTGATAAGTCCTCAACTAAGCCATGTCCCTCAGCGCTATGTCTACATGACTCTTAAATACCTCCAGGGATGGGAACTCCAGCACTGCACTGGGCAACCTGTTCCGATGCCTGATAACCCTTCCAGTAAAGAAATTCTTCCTAATATCCAATCTAAACTTCCCTTGGTGCACCTTGAGGCCATTTCCTCTTCCTATCACTTGTTACCTGGTTGAATAGACTGACACCCACCTCTCTACAACCTCCTTTCAGGTAGTTATAGAGAGCAATAGGGTCTCCCCTCAGCCTCCTTTTCTCCAGGCTAAACCACCCCAGTTCCCTCAGCAGCTCCTCACATGACATGTGCTCTAGACCCTTCACCAGCTTCGTTGCCCTTCTCTGGACACGCTCCATCACCTCCACGTCCTTCTTGTAATGAGGGGCACAAAACTGAACACAATACCCGAGGTGGGGCCTCATCAGTGACGAGTACAGGGGTAGGAAAACTTCCCTGGTCGTCCTGGCCACGCTATTTCTGATACAAACCAGGATGTCATTGGCCTTGTTGGCCGCCTGGGCACACTGCTGGCTCATGTTCAGCCGGCTGTCAATCAACACCCCCAGTTTCCTCTCTGCTGAGCAGCTCTCCAGCCACTTCTTCCCAAGCCTGTAGTGTGCCCAGGAGTTGTTGTGGCCAAAGTCCAGAACCCGGCATTTGGCCTTGTTGAAACTCATTCAATTGGTCCTGGCCCATCAATCTAGTCTGTCTAGATCCCTCTGCAGAGCCTCCCTGCCCTCAAGCAGATCAAAACTCCACCCAGCTTGGTGTCATCTGCAAACCGACTGAGGATGCACTTGATCCCCTCATCCAGATCATTGGTAAAGATGTTAAACAGGACTGGGATATTGTATCACATGAGTTGCTTTTGCTGACATAATTCCTAATTTTTCTAGAAGCTGGATTGACTTTTACTTCCTTCTGTGTCCTTGATGTGCAAAGAGAATCACAAGGTTCAGACACTGATTAAAAAGGGAGGAGCATCTATACATTCTCCACTTCTTCTACTTGTGGTAGGCAAAGGATGTGACTAATCAGTAATGTCTTGAAGGTATTTGCCCAGAGCAGGAGAGCCCTACATCTCTGACATGCTGTTCAGAACAGCAATGAGGTTACTCTAACTTTGGCCCCATTCAGCAAAAGAGAGAGTCACGAATGTCTTGGATCAACCCCTCTGTGCTGACTGACAGTACGACAAGAGAAGAAAGAATGGAGAGATACTGTTTTTAACCAATCCACTGTTGATATTTTTCTTCATCAGAAAATCCTATGATTAACTGTATAGAATAAGAAATTTATGTGAGTGTGCTTGCTTGTGAGAAAGTTACAAACTGCAGACGTATTAGGATGTTTGTTCTAATTGTTAATATTACAGCTCCATTATGATCTCATTATACTGTGTTACGGCATCTGCTTTCTGTAGACAGTGGGCTGATTGTTTGGAGTATCAATTGCCTGCTGCCTGGCAGCAGCACCTATCAATCTAAAAATGTATGTCCTCTGTCCATCAAAATAAGATAAAATAAAATTTCACAAAAGATACAATAAAATTTCACAAGTAATGAGCTTTAAAAAAAAGATTGTATTTCTGTTCTGCACATGGAATGAGTGGCACAGTGAATTATCTTTTGTGGGAGGATGGCAAAGCTATGAAAACAAGGTTTTGGAAACTGCAGATTTGGTTTTCCAAAATAACAAGTAAAAAATCTTACTTTTTAGCTTTCTTAAAAACCATGTGGACTAATTTTCAAGTTCAACAGTTTTTACCAAGGTATTTTTGCCTGACTTATTGGCGAAACAACTGAAACTAACAAAAAGTTATACTGGATGCTTGTGGGTTAGTGAATTCCAGTAGTGACACTGGAGTAGAGTTTTGTGCCCTAAGTTGCTTCTCCCAGTCAGTCCTGGTATTGTATTTTTCTAGGGCTTTAAATGTTTTGTGGAAATAGGACTTGTAATCTGATTGGGCACCTGCTTGTTTCTGTCCTATTGTTGATCTGCTCAAGCTCCTAAGGTGCTCTGTTTCTTGATTGCAAGGAGCATTGTAACCAGAATAATATTGATTTACTATACAGCCCCGCTATGAGGTGTGCAGAATACAAAGTATGCTATTTTGCACGTTCTTAAACAACAGGATCACATGGGACAAACTCTTCCCATGCAGACCTGACCCTGAATTCTGCATAAACAGAAGGCTGCACAGCAAACAGATAAGTTCTGGAGAGTCTACCATCAGAAATACATAATTTAGAACTCACACATGATAATTTTACAGTTGTTCAATAGGTGGATGTTTGTTAAAGATCTGAGCCTTAAGGTATGTTAAATTTAGATACATTAAATTGACTCTCTAGTAATATATTAGCTCGGAGTCTTAGACTGAATTTCTTCATAACCCAATAGAGCTAGGCACTTTGCCAGTTGAAATCTAGTGAATCTTTCGGACATAGCTTATCTGCTTCTTTCCCCTTCTGCAACCATAAACACCTTGAGTAATCACAGAATGTTAGGGATTGAAAAGGACCTAACAACCTGTATTTGAGACTCCACAACTTCTCTAGGCAGCCTGTTCCAGTTTCCTGTCACTCTCACAGTGAAAAAGTTTTTCCTTATGTTTACATGGAACATCCTATGCTCCAGCTTGCACCCGTTGCCCCTTGTCCTACCGTTGGACATCACTGAGAAGAGCCTGGCTCCATCCTCCTGACATTCGCCCTTTACATATTTATAAACATTAATGAGGTCACCTCTCAGTCTCCTCTTCTCCAAGCTAAAGAGCCCCAGCTCCCTCAGCCTTTCCTCATAAGGGAGATGTTCCACTCCCTTAATCATCTGCACTCTGTGGACTCTTTCAAGCAGTTCCCTGTCCTTCTTGAACTGTGGGGCCCAGAACTGGACGCAATACTCCAGATGCAGCCACACCAAGGCAGAGTAGAGGGGGAGGATCACCTCCCTTGACCTATTAACCACACCCCAGGATGTCATTGGCCTTCTTGGCCACGAGGGTACGGTGCTAGATCATGGTCATCCTTCTGTCCACCAGGAGCCCCAGGTCCATTTCCCCTACACTGCTCTCCAACAAGTCTGTCCCCAACCTATACAGTACATGGGGTTGTTCTTTCCCAGATGTAAGACTCTACACTTGCCCTTGTTGTATTTCATTAAATTTCTCCCTGCCCCACTCTCCAGCCTGTCCAGGTCTTGCTGGATGGCAACACAGCCTTCTGGTGTGTCAGCCACTCCTCCCAGCTTCGTATCATCAGCAAACTTGCTGACAGTGCACTCTGTTCCCCCATCCAGGTCATTTATGAATATATTGAATAGTACTGGTCCTAGTACTGACCCTGAGGGACTCCACTAGACACAGGCCTCCAACTAGACTCTGTCCCATTGACCACAACTCTCTGACTTCTTCCTTTCAACCAGTTCACAATCCACCTCACTACCCAATCATGCAGACCACACTTCCTCAGTTTATCTGCAAGGATGCTGTGGGAGGTGGTATCAAATGCTTTGCTGAAATCAACATAAACCACATTCACTACTCTACCATCATCTAGAAGTTCTTGAGGCTATGTATTTGAATCCATAATTATTTACTTGCATACATGTGTGGGTGCATACTTGTGTAAGTGCAGTGAAAAGTGCACTGAAGCCTTTGCAGACGTACTATCATATAGACATACTCAGATTAGTTTTGAAAGCTTCTTCCAGTGTTGTCTATTAAAACTCATGCAATGTTATTCCCAAACTGAAGAAGCACACATGCAGAAATCAAGGCAGATGTGTCAATAGAATTGAAATTATTGAATTTTTTTGTGTCACTTTTGTGATTGATTAAGAAGAATATTTAAATATAAAAAACTATTTATTTATTGAAAATCTATTTCAGACTGTGGCTGGTTGTCTGCAAGCAAAGGGCATGAAAAACTTGGGCTAACTCTAATGTGGACAAACAGAGCAGCAGGGCAGCACCTGCTAATAATACTGCTCTTTGGACTGGTTGATCCCAAATACATCTGGATGACTGTGAGCCAGCATGGCTGGAGGGACAGCCCAAAGAAGCTGCATGATGCTGTTTAATGAAAGATCAAGGACAGGATATGAACTGAGGAATCTAAAATCCTTCCGGCTAGGACTTGTCCTATGGCCCCTGCCAGGCTGCTTATAAATTGACTATAGATTATCCACGGACATTTAATAACATGGAAAAGGGTTCCAATAATCTTAATCCCTCCACACATCTGTCTTGCTTTCTGCATGCTCATTTTGCCAGTTACAAGCTGTCATTCCACACACATGCTAACAGACATTGCCAGCAGAAACCTTTAAAAACCTTATGTGCATTTGTGAAGGCTCCGGTCTATTGTTTCAAGCAAATGAAAGGAATAGGAAATTAAATAATCACAACAATTGCTTATTGTTTCAATGAGAACAAAGTACAAACTCATCCATGGAAGAAAGACCAAAGACACTGTGGATTTGCAACCTTATGCTCAAATGTCTGAGGTATGTTTCGTTTCACTTTGCTGTGTTACCATTGTATGAAAGAGGGCATTGCAACATGAAAAACGGAGAACACAAGGAAGCAATTCTTTCCTGCTGTTTCCACTTTGCATGAATTTTTAACACCTTTGTTGGAGACCAAATGTCTGGTATGACTTCAGTCAGGATTCCTCCTGGGCACTTCGCTGAAGCATTTGTAGTTTTTCTGTAGCAGTTTGTTGCTTATGTGCAAGTTTAGCTAAAAACAAAAAAACCCAAACAACAAAAAACAACCCGAAACTGAAGCAACTGCTATCATCTTGTGTTTCATACTTTCAGAAAGTGAGGTCTCCATGGTGTTTGTAGGAAGAAAAGTCTTTCCCTCAGGTACTATGCTGTTTTAGACCGTCCCTACTTTTGGCAAACTCCTGCTGGACTTTTTGTTGTTAAGTTTTTGAGTAATATTTGGAGAAAACAGTAAAAACAAGTGAAAACAAGTGAAGTGCTTGCTTACCAAGAGTCCGTCATGCAGAGTTCTGCCTTTCCAGAGACCAGCAATTTCTGAAACGTTCATTTTGCCAGTGGCAGGTTTGGCCAGTCTGGGTCAGCCTCCTGTTACAGGCACTGCAGGCTGGTCATCACTCAGCACTGGCTTAATTGCTCCCAGAGCTGAGCTTGCCCTTGCCTGGGCTGCGAGGTCATCCCACCGCAGTAGTCAGGCAGGGTGCTGGGATGCTCTGAAGAGGATCCATTTCTCCCAGCCTTCTCACCCTGCTGAGGCTGTCCCTTGGGAGGGAGAGGAGGTATTTTGCTGTGGGCGCAGGGCGAAGGGCTGGCTTTGGGAGCGCGGATCCTGACGGAGGCAGTTAGGTGGAGCGGGTTTTCCTGCAATTGTAGGGGAGATTTTCCTGTTGTGTTTCGGTTGTGACTGTCTCGCAGTTGCAGACGCAGTCAGCACTGCCACAGGATTACTGGGACGGTGGTGGCTGCTACCGCCTGTCCCAGCTGGGCTGCTGCTGCTTTCTGAGAGGGTCAGCCTGGTCTCTGTCTCTGCAGCAATGTTTCAGCCAGAAGATGTAGGGCGGGATCCAGCGGTGGGTATGCGGCTGGGTGTCTTCTCGGGAGCTGGAGCCGATGTGTATGTGTAGGCTTGCCACTGCAAGTAATTTAGGAAGTATTTTATAATGTGTTTAGCAGTTGTAAGGGAGGAGTTGAGGTTTGTTCTGTTGCTGAGATGAATTATCTTTTCAGTACTGAAAACTCAGGAAAAAAGGGAACTTTCTTAGCAAAGAGTATTTTTCATCCTGTGTTTTCAAACGAGGGCTTATTGTTGCCTTGTTAGTTGTAAAACTAGTAAGAGAGATAAAGGGGGCATTAGCATCTTCATGCTGTTAACAACACATGGAACATTATAATTCTGTTTTAAAAATAAGAGAGGAAGGCTGAGATACATGTTTACATAAGATGATTTAAAAAATATGGCTATTCCCCAAAGCTTGCTCAACTCCTTGTGCAAAGTCTTTCAAATACCACTTATTTGTTTATTTATTTATTTATTTATTTATTTATTTATTTAGAACTGATGAAGTTACATAACCTGAAATGATGATGTATTTAAGCATGATGGCCAAGAGATGATGTTTTTTCAAAGGATGTACTTTTTGGCACCAATATGCTCAGAGTGATGCTCTGGTCACTATAGTTATTTTATATGAAACTTCTTTATCCACAAAAGTCCACAAAACCTGATATACATTTAGGAGGATGACAATCATGTGTAGTTCACAGATACAGAATTTCTAATGTGATTTTCCCAGTACGGTATTTCAAGGCAAGCAATTATCTGGGAACAAGATAAACTGACATTCAGTCAAGTTTTAAAGTAGATATTTTACAAGCTCCTGGAAAAAAAAAATCTTGAGGCTGGAGGTTGTGAAGATGCATACCAGTAATTCTTTCACGAGTGCTACTTTCTTTATTACAGTCATGATGACCTGCTTGCTAGCTGACAGGAAATGTATGATTTATTCTAATTTTTTTAGATAAATTGTGAGACTTTATGTTATTGATGAGAATTGTCTCAAAGGGATGTAATTAAGCTATTTTCTTCTCTTTCCATGCTATCTTAAAAGCTAAGCTGTTTTGTGAGTGACATTGAAAACCTTTTACTTGGGAGGCCTATCAGCATATTGATAGTTATTCAGAAAAAAATGCTCATTTTAGTTGTTTTTTCCCACTCCCTTTTGGGATGTCCTCAAGACTATCTGCAGGACAATTAATCTGAGGATGTCAAGTAAACTAGTAAGTAGTCCACCCATGTATAGCTAATGGATCTTTTTTGTCTACCAAACACATGCATACATGTGTGTGTGTTTGGAAGAACATAACCATAGCCAGATAGGGAAAAAACATTTTCTATTCATTTCATGAGGTTACTCAGCAAGGTCTTTCCAAGGATCAGGATCTCCTTGAGCACAGGAGAAGAGCTGTACAAACCAAACACCATCCACATCTCTGGGATGGAGTGAACTAGGACTGTAAGTAATGAAGACACTCTATAGTGACAGCTCAAAAAGTCAACCTTTTTACTGGACAGAGTGAGCTTAAATTTAATACTGCAGCTTCTGGCTGTTGTACAGTTCTCTGGTTGATGTCAAGTGAAACAAAGGTAAATTGGATCTTTTTTTTCTTATCATTTCACTAGCTGGATTAGAAACTGGTGTTACCTGGTTTCCTAATTTACTTCAGCTCCCATAGCATCTCTCTGGTCATCAGTAGGGTTTAAAAAGACTAGTACTATTTACCGCTTCAGGTTCTAAGCTGCAAATTACATTGCTGACACAATGCAGGACTTTGCTGCTCTTAATTTCTTAGCTTGAAGCAATGAAGTTTTGCCACAGTGCGGTTACTACAAATGTGTGAGGCAAGATTATGTGATTAATGATTGGTTTTGTCTCAAGTTTTTAAAAAGTCTTTAAAGGATAACATTCTTAAAGGACCTAAATGCATAGAAACAAATATTTGAGATCACCAGGGTTTATTATGGTATGTTTTTGTTAAGTAACACTTTTCCAAGAAACAAAATACATGTGGGTGTGCCTCTGGCAAGCAGTAAAGCATTACTAGTTCTTTGCAAAAAGCACCAGCTGACATGACTTAGAAAGTCCTCAAGAGAGGTTAAGTGGAAACTTGCCACCTGCTTAGGATTTGGTTTTATTAGCAACGAATAAAGACTGAGACTTGACATGTCATTATGAGTGAGCCATGGTACCTCACTGAACAGGTTGGGTTGCGATGCCAAAGCTTTGAGTGTTTTAGGGGCAGAACAAACAGCTCTTGTTAACCACTATATACAGCTCTCTACTTCTTTTTCTTTTCAGTTGATTTTGCTGGTTTTGTTTTGTGTCCTGTTGCATTGGGGTCAGAAATTTTACTCATTAACTGCTTTACTTATGCATGAACCATTTTGGATTGTTTGACTTAATACTGCTATTTGGCAACGCCAAGTAACCTGAGGACAGGACTAGTAAAGTAATTACTATATGGCTTAGTATTGTGAGTGGGAGAAACTTAACTCTGAAGCCTGTTAGGGAGCTGCAGTAGGATGGCAGGATGAACAGTTGGGAGGACAAGTGTCTTGCACCTGGTTCTTGATCTGCAGTACAGGAGGGCAATATACTATTTTTTTAAAAAAACCTATAAATAAAATAGAGAAGCTGAAGTTAGGTTTGTCATACCAAGTAGGCTGATCTTAAGACTTAGTGCAGACCCCATTGTGTCTGGTTCTTAGGAAGTGACTGCGTGCCCTTCATGTGTAGCAGGGATCAAAACTGTTTGAATACAGAAAAATACCCACTCAGTAGTGTCAGCTGGGGACAGGTTGCTTTGGGATCATTCTCCTGCAAATCAATTCAGTCTTCTGTGTATCCTTTTGGGTCTTTAAATACAGAGAATAATAGAAGTGATGCACATTGGAAGAGAATTATTCAAAGCAAGTTTGACTAAACAAGTGATTGTTGAACTCATAAGAATAACAAGTAATAGATGCTGATTCTCCATTTCCTTTTTTTAAAGCTCAAGAACACTGGAAATAGTTACTTGTTAGTTGATGTAGTTTTAATTTCTCATGTTCTTGAATTCCTCTTATACCTAGAATAAAATAAACAAGTCTAGAAAGTGCGGATCACTTAATCGTAAAGATGATCTAAAATAGTTTAAATGAGATTACTTTAGAGATGCCGTTTTCTTTCTATTGACTACCAAGGGAACCTACAGAGACCAGTTCAGATGAATGCCACCTTCTGTGTTTAGGAACCTGTGCAGCATGAGAGAGAAACTGCTAGTTCTGCTAGTGATTTGCTATGAGGTATATTCAGATTTCTGCTCGGGTCTATAGAGGTAAAGAATGCTCCTGAAATCATTCTGCTAGCAGAGAACAGGAACCTAGTACCCCAAGATAGGGTGGCAGAAGCAGGTTCCTGGTGGCCCTGGTGACCCCAGTAGGACAGGAAACTTCTCAGAGCAGCCTTGGGGTCTGGTGAGGGCCTGCATGAGGGTTCTGCTCCCCAAATGGAGGAACAGGTCTCCTGGCTCCTATTTTGTTTATTCCTGGGCCCAGGAAGCATGAGCTGGGTGTTTTCTGCACCAGTGACAGAGGCTTTTGATAGAGGTCTAAAATAGATCACCTTCAGAGCACAGATACAATTTGTTCCTTATCCTCCACCCTCCCGCAGTTCACAGCTAATTTCCCCTGCTAATTACTTGATTACAATCTTGATTTTAAATACACCTTTGATCTTCTGGAGTTCAGTGTACTGAGGCTACAGTAGGCATAAATGAGAAGGAGCTCCTGGGTGTTGGATAATGAGGTTTTTTGCAGTTGCTAGAATCTCTTTATAGTTTTTGCAAATATGCAGAATATAAATCTGAGAATGTGTGTTTGTTCTTAAAAACAAAATCAAAAACCTTTTATAGGCTTTTTAAAGATCACATACAAGAGGTAGAGAGGAGAAGAGCAGGAGGCTAACATTGTGTGCCTTGTAATGCAATGGAGCTAGTTTTATAAACAAAAGGAACTTTAGTTAGTCAAAAGTGTATCTTGCAGGTAGTTTAAATTCAGAGTCCAGTGTGGCAGGTGAGGTCACAACTTCATCTGGGACATTTCTTACTGCTATTTTAAAGGTTCTCTTTGATAGAAAAGCAGACCTTGGGCTTAATCTTTGAGAACCTGTAATGCTATTTACCTGGGCGGAGGCGATTATTATGAATTTAAGTAGTATTCACGATTCCTTTTACTTAACTGCAGGAAAAGAATTCATAGGACTACCTGCTGGAAAGAGAATGCAATCATTTCTTTAAGCCACCCTAAGATCTGCCCTAAGAACTTGCAGTAGCTTAAGGTCCCCAGTGTTTCCAAGCTGCACTAAATTATATATCTGTGTATGTGAACACATATGACTGGAAAGACTGTGCTGAACTATTTCTGGCTCTTTCTGTTGCTGTATCATCTACACTAAAGATCAGGGAGTACCATGTCACCTAAGGCATTACACAAGCGAAATTCCCAGCTGGGGAAAAGTGAGTGATTTCTGTCTCTACTGTGCAACCAAAGCTCCGTGAAAACTGGTGAGTTTTGGTATTTACTATTTGGGTAAAATTCTTTCCTTTTGTTGCAGAATAGCATCCATCATCTAGGAAGCTCTCAGCTTGAAATGAGAGAGAAAAAAAGAATTGTGTGGTATATAGAAATCTGTCCTCCTTGACAAGTTTTTGAGGTTGCATCAGTTATTTTTTCCCATGCTGCCAGTATCCTGACAAAGATGTGAAAACAATTCCTCAATGTTTGTTGTTATATAGATATGATATACCCCAGAATAACAGAATAAATATCAGTTTCTCAAATGAAGAGTGCGAATTTAGCTGAAGAGGTTTTTGGAACAGACCTTCAGGCATAAATTTGTTAGGATGTCACTGCTGATGCCAGTAGACCTATGCTGATTCACATGTGCTAAAGATTAAGCAATCCTTTACTTTCATTCCCCTGAAGCATTTTGAGGAAATATTAAATCTTTTATCTAAAGAATGTAAAGCTACAAGAGTTACAAGAATATAGAAAATAAAAGTCAAAAAGCATTCCAAAGGTATACTAGAATAGATTTATGCACACATATGTAATACTGAATCTAATACTATAGATAATATAAAATCAGTTATTTATCGATTGCTTTGGGATTTGCAGGACATAATCTTTTTTTTTTTTCTTGCCTGTTAGCTTTTGAGGCTCAGTTACTGTTTTTGTTCCCATGAGAAGGAATATGTGGTGTTATGCCAAAGACCTTAATTCTGTGAGATGTTCTTGTCTCACTGAATAATTACAGGATTTTGCTTTTTGAAAATATATTCTCCTACTAGCATATGTTTCAACCAGAGAGGGATGTTGTCTAGGCTTTATGTCACCACAAACAGCATAGCAGATGTGCTTTTGCTGTATTAATATCCTTTAAATGTTGCAAACAATTATCTCAACATCATGGAAACACTGCCTGTAACTTAATTCTAGACAAGGCAGCTAATCATTCTTCTGTCAGTGAAAATGTATGAATACAATGAACTACTCATTTTCTTTTATGCTGAGTATTTGTTTTTGCATGTCGGGAGCAGTTGAACAGCACTGTACTTAGAATATTTATTTATTTCCATTGTTTTGATAAAAAAAAAAATTTAAAAAAGTATTTGCTGGCTTCAGGGTGTGTGCAGCTTGCTTTCTTTAGCATTATAGAAGTCTTCATTCAACATTTCTAAAGAAAAAATATGAGTTTTTATTATTAGTTCTTTTTACACTAATTAGACAAATTACACTACTTACACAAATATCTCACTAGCTGTGCTGCTGGCAATTACACAAGTATTCATAGACTTCACTGTGCTGCAGAAGGTAAAAGCTGTAAGGAACTTGGGACAAACAAGGCCATGAAGCAGTCCATTGGTTTGATCACGTGGCATACTAAAACATTGCCTGGTAACTTTTTTTCTAATAGGTACTGATTTATTCTGCGTGGGGAGAATTCTGTAGTGTTTTACTGACAAAAAATGACCTCAGTTTACAGAATTTTTTGACATTTCCTTTTTTAAGTGTAGTTTTATATTTTAGTCATTTTACCTCAGACATTACATTAACACTTCAGAAATATCATGTTCTAGCTTGAATGTACTGAGTTAAGGTGAAAAAAGTTCTTGGGCAATATCACACTATAATTACTTTGTTAATGCAACAAATGTAAATAATTATCAATATTATTGGTCATCTAGTTAATACCAATGAGAAACAGATAAATGTAACGACCATGTCAGGTCACTAGTTGCATCTCTGGTGAGTGTTAATAGTCAGGCTGAAATGTCTCGTCCAGATGCAACTTTAAAGAATGCTGTTCTTGAAGTATTTTATTACTGTAGCATCACCAGGTGCTATGGTATTACTGCTGGATGTTTTTCTTTTTCCCAAGGAGGTTAGCAGGATAATTGTTTTGGACATTAATTGCAATTTTCTGATTGTCATTTGGGTGCAGAAAGAGTGCTAGCCCATGTACAGGAGACATATAGGGGTGTTTGCTGTGAGAACAGCTCCATGTAGCAACATGTGGTCTACAGTATCTTTCTAGTGGCAGGTGATTTCTTCAGAATATAGAAGTGTGTTGCTTCCTGTGAGGAAGTGCTTACAATTCTGGTTCATGGAAATCTTCCTCCTCTAACACTTTCTGTCATTTTTATCCTGCTGTTTCTATATACTGCTTTCTGTGCTTAAAACATAGGGATCATCCATAAAACTGTAACTCCCAGCAATGAAAAATCAGGAGTCGGCCTTCACTCAGCCCTGGGATGATTTCAGGGACACTAAATCACCAGATTTTCCTATAAACAATAATGTTTCAGAGTGAAGAACTGCATATTTTATGTCCTTCTCAGGAAATGTATTTTTGGGTTTTGATTACTAGGGTCTCATTGAGATCAGTGGTAACAGTCTTCTGGACTTTGTTACTATCTCTGATCCATAATGTTTCAAGTATAAAATAAATGGAAGATTTAATACAGTATTTTTGCAGCATAGCATTGCACCCAGTTCTAAAACAGCTTGACGGATTTTTTTATTTATTCAGTTCTACTGATACTTAACATACTGAAATTTGTCTAGTTCAGTTTCAGTTTTAATTTCTCTTCATGTCTCTTTACTTATTAAAAGTTTTGTGTGCACTTCTGTGCATCTGAAGGAAGTAGTACCACCTACAAAATATATCATGCTTAAAACAAGAAGTAAAAAGATGCTAATTCCACTAAGGTTAGTAGAAGTCTTGCCATGAGCTACATTGAAATTAGGATTTCATTTACTGCACTACTTACCACATAATGCATAACTAATAATTATATGCTGGGGAGATGTCACAAATCCAAAGTTATTTAAGTACATTTTTGATTTTTAAATAAGAATCATCTCTTGACAATCACTTTTACTTTGATATCTGTTCTTAAAGCTACCTCTTGTGGGTAGAAAAATAATACTTCTCATTTCAATGACATTTTGGTCATAATTTTCTGTCAGTAATTCCATATTTTCGCAAATATGAAATTATGTACTTGAAATTCCTTCTTTCCTTTCTGTGTCTGAAGACTGTCTATGTGGCTTTCAATTTTTGGGCCATGTTAAATATGGAATACAGCCATGTGCATTTTTCAACCATGTGTATTGAATTTCTGCTTAATCTTCCAGTTTACTCTAGCAATGGATTCTCTACCACTTTCAAGAAAAAAAAAAAACGTACTGAATATGAAATTTTAAGGCAAGGGACAGTGAATTTGTAAGATTTTGTAGCTGGATCAGCAGCACACTCTGTGCTTAAGGCACCAACCTAAAAGTGAAAGTAGAATTGCAGTCAATTAAAGAGTAATCATTGGATTGATCAGAAAATGCAGCCGCTCTTCAGTGCCCCTTAAAGGATTCATTATTCAGTCCCAGATGCAGTGTGTTTTGACTTACTGGCAACTGCAAAAGAAAACAGGGAAATGTCATTTTTTGGTTTCTATCAGTGTGCTCAGCTTTGATTACCTTGGAAGATATAGGCCCTTATTCCAAGATGTTCATAGTTTAAGATCAGATTTTGGCACCTTTGCCCATACTGAAAAGCATTAATCAGGGCTAAGCTGCTGCTCATTCAGGTCAGATAGATCAGAATTAGTCATCAACTCAGGCAGTGGTGTTTATGCAGAACCATGATAGTAATTCAAACATCTTTCCATGAGGCAGTGATGCAAATGTTTTTCTGCTGGTTTTAATTGTAGCTCACTTTTAAATGAGTACTATAAAAAAACCTCTGGTGAAAAAAACCCAGGACTTTAAGAAGGAAACTGAGTGAATAAAACCTTTTGGCACAAAAAGAAGCAGGAGGGACTTTGTACAGAAAGGATAGCATGGAAGAAAGCTCTGTATCCCACATATGTCCTAAGAAACAAAGCTGAAAGGCTGGCAGGTTTTCACTGGACTGCCATGAACTACCAATAGATGAGCAATTAGTTTGCCTTTTTAAAATGTCTTCTGCCAGCCCTAAATCCCCTTCTATTTCCAGTGCAGATTTGGGCCTGCAGGATAAGTGGATGATGAGGTACACAGTTGCAATGTGGAAGGGATTCAAACAATGTGAATGAGATTTTGATCTTCTGGGACTGCTGTGATATAGAGAGTGAAGAGGAGGAAACACAAACTTCTTCATTTGCAGAAAAGGCTTTCATCTCTTCTGTGCTTTGTGGCTATGACTGGGGAGAGAGAAGGGAAGTTGTCTTCCTGCCTATATCAAATTGCCAGGCCTTTAATTTTGACCAGATGCACCATGCAATTATGGCAGCTGATGGATAGTCATAAATTGATTAGTGTTTGGCAAATTGAACTTTATTTCAAGTAAGATCAGCATCACAGAAGATATAGGAAAAAAAATTTTGTGATGGGGTCTGTGCATTTTTTAAATGCTCAGATTTCTTGGCAGAATAAAAGGATGCATTGGTGCAAAGACGCAAAGTATCCTAATTTCTAAGCATGCCTCTGGAACAGACTCCTTGCTGCTCTTCCCACAGAGCAAGCAGGACTAAATACTGATGGGCAGTCTGAACCTTGCCTCTGTTTGCTGAACTTTCATTTTTGCTGTGGTTCATATTGAGGTTATAGGTAGCATTCCTGTCACTGCCACCACACTCCCCACGCTAATTGTCATGTACAGAAGGTTGAAGTATGCTCAGTTCCCAAGGCTGCTAATGAGCCCTGAGCTATCCTCACCCTTAATGAACCAAGGTTCGTTTGTGGGGGATTCTTGTCCATCCTTCCTTTTCCCTGGTCAGGGGAGGAGGCAAGAGTTCACACAACCAAACAATGACTTTACAGTGCAAAGACGATGCAGCTGTGCCATCTGAAGCTGTCCTCAGTTATGAGCAACAAAGCTTAAATAGATTGTACTGTGAAGAGGTACAGCTCTGTGAGTGTGAAGCATAGCTTTTGCTTCTGCTTCACTGACCTGTCCGCTTGCGGCGGCGACGGGCCCTTGATGGGAGCTTAGGCAGGGAGAGCTGCGTGGGGCGACTCTTTCAAAACCACTCTCTGTAACATCGAGCACAAGAAAGGAAACAAAATGAAGTTTCAGTTGATCTCTGATGGAGGTGTGCTGCTGTGTTCTCCAGAAAATCCCATCCCCTCTATTTAGAAGTCTTTGATTCCTAATCCGCTTCAGGTGATCAAGAAGGCCAGTAAAGCAAGTGGTAGTTCATGAGTTTTAGCAATAGAGAATATTCACACAAAAGTACAAGTACACACACACACACACACACACACACACAAACCCTTCAGCACAACCCACATTTCATTATCTTACTCTATAGAGGCTCTCTTATATTATAGTTTAGGATCATCTGGGCTAAACTACTCTTTATCGCATGCTTCATCTGCCTTCCTTTAGGCATTTCATTTACAACACTGTGTGATTCTCTGTCTATATTTATCTTTTTGCAAATATGTATGTGATGTATATTTGTGCATATGCGTGCAGGTACATACGCACAAAAACAACCAGATACGTACAAATGCAGCTACATATGTTCTTGAAATACACAGAAGGAGTACATTAGTATATTTTTTATATATATATATATAAAATATGTAAAAATATCACATGCTTTCCTAGAAACATTATTCCCTGTATATATATTTACACAGGTAAACACAGACGTACTCTAAATGCTGTACTATTGCTATAATGGAAAATGAAAATGTCAATCTGTCAAAATAACTGTTAATTTTAATAACAGTGAGAGATTTAGGGTTATCAGTCATAATACTCTGGACTAATCCTTGCACAATGCTATACAAAAGTGAAGTTTTTTTAAAAAGTTTTACTTGTAGATTAGTGAAGCCAAAAACAGCATCTGTAGAAGAAATATAATTTTGCTGTAATAGGCTGTTTGAAGGTCATCATTTTAGATTTTAATAATGTACATAAACATTTGCCATTTTCCTCAATCGCGTGAGAGTAAAGGGGAAAGAGAAAGAAATTAAGAAGGAGTTTTTGTTTTGCATTCCTAAGTGAACAGAGGCAAGAAAAAAAATAAAGCAGTCCAGGTTTAAATACCTTAATGTATGCATGTGCAGATTCAAAAGTTTAGATTGCTCTCCCTTCTGGCATGGTGGGTTGATAGCCCTGGGAGCAATGGTGAAAGTTGACAACCCCCCACAGCTGACCCCTCATGTTCTTTCTCGCCTAATCGAATTTTACGTGTGTTTCCAGATAGCTGATCAGCTTCCCTGGATTTCGCTGACACCACAGGAAAGCTTTGCCTGAAGATGGAAACACTGGAGTCGGAGCTGACCTGCCCTATCTGTCTAGAGCTGTTTGAAGACCCGCTGCTGCTGCCTTGCGCTCACAGCCTCTGCTTCAACTGTGCGCACCGCATCCTGGTCTCCCACTGCGCCACCAACGAGCCGGTGGAGTCAATCACCGCCTTCCAGTGCCCGACCTGCCGCTATGTCATCACTCTCAGCCAACGTGGTCTAGACGGGCTCAAGCGCAACGTCACCCTGCAGAACATCATCGACAGGTTTCAGAAAGCCTCTGTCAGTGGGCCCAATTCCCCCAGCGAGACCCGCCGGGAGCGGGCATTTGATAGCAACAGCATGTCGTCCTGCGAGAAGGTCCTCTGCCAGTTCTGTGATCAGGATCCTGCCCAGGAGGCGGTGAAAACCTGCGTTACTTGCGAGGTGTCCTACTGCGAGGAGTGCCTGAAAGCCACTCACCCCAACAAGAAGCCGTTCACCGGCCACCGTCTCATCGAGCCCATCCCAGACTCTCACATCAGGGGATTAATGTGCTTGGAGCACGAGGATGAGAAAGTTAACATGTACTGCGTGACCGATGACCAGTTGATCTGTGCCTTGTGTAAACTGGTCGGGCGACACCGTGACCATCAGGTGGCAGCTTTAAGTGACCGTTACGACAAGCTAAAGGTTAGTGCTGCATATCAGCCTTTCTAGCCAAGCAGCGTGTGGTTGGGAAGGAAAGTCACCTTTGGTTGCATGCTAAATTACTTGTTTGGGCAGGTGTTGGTGTATGTAGCTGCATGTTCTCTAATCAGACAAGGTACACCTATGAATCTATACTTGCATTTGTTTGGCACCATTGAAAAGGTGTCGGATTTTGCTTAAGGAAAGATTCCTCAGTTGTGTTCTGATTTCTCTACAGCTATCATAAGGAATATGCAGCATATACTACTGTTTAGGTGCATTTTCTTATCCACCTACAGCTTTGTTTGTGGTGACTGGCAAGGTTTAGTGCTGACTACATGTACACAGGCACTGACTGAAACGCCAGGCATTCTTTGCGTATACTCTACTGTTGATTACTTTTCATTTGGTTGCTTTCATTGTGAAAAGCCCTTCGCATCGCTGCTAACAGGAGATGCATTTAGCCGTGCTGGGTTCAGGGATGCCAGCTGCCCGTCCAGCCAAGGAATTTTTCGCTCTTCCCGCTCTGCCTCCCACCCAGGCTCGCAGGCAGTGCAGTCCTGGAAACAAAACCAAAATTGTTTCTGAGCTTCTTATGGCATTCCCACAGTTCAGCAAGTTTATGGCATATCCTGTGCCAGGTAGCTGGGTGGCTCCAGCAGCCCCTGGATGCCCTGGGTGGGTGGCAGTGGGCAGGCAGGTCACAGGGGGCCGGCGGAGGCAGAGCTCCTGCTGCACCGTGAGGCTTTGATGAGTGGCTTGATGAGTGGCCTCCCACCCACCTGGGTGTATGCTCCTCTCATGCTGATTTAGCTGTTGCCTTTTAGCAAAGGCAGGAATTAAGCATCCCATACTTCCTTCCCTCCTCTCACTCTGGATGGTCTCCCTGTGCTTGTGTGTGGCTGGGGTGGATTTTTTAAAAATGGACTGCAATTGAGAAACCACAAATGTGGAGGGCAAAGCTCATCTGACAGCCTTCTCACTTGGAATTTTGGAAGTGGAAATAGAAACTGAATTAATAGGTTAAACTAACTGGGAGGGCTTTCTTAAATACCTTCAGACAAAAATATGTGGCTACACATGTCAACAATAACTTTATGTGAGTGCACATAAAACCTGCATACACATGCTGTCTAGATTTTTTGCTACTATGCATGTACAAACATGCAGATCACATTCTGTGATTGTATTAATATAATGAAAGGTGCTTCTTACCTGGACCCAACAGCTTCCTTTCATCTCTTGGAGACGTTTGTATTTACTAAGGAGGAGTTGTTATTTTGCTTTCTGAACTGGTTTGTTATTTTAATAGGCAAGAGTTTGGCCATTGATAAAATAAGTCATGGACTATAAATGTGAGTAGAAGGTGTATGGACTTACAGCGTTTTTCAATAATGCAGCAGGTTTATATCCTGAACAGGTGCTACTGTTTAATAAGCCAACAGTCTATTGCTTATCAACTTTATATGAGTAGGACTGCATTAATTAACACGAAATATCTTCAGCGATAAATACTGGATATGTATGTTTTTAAGGGTATAAAAAATAGTAAATATTACTCAGTGTTGATGTACTCACAAAGGGCAAGTCTTGACAGAACACTTTAAAAGGCATGTATCTTCCCTTGAGATCTTTGAATAATATTGCAGATAGTTAGGGAAAAAAATGAGGGTATTTTAGCATGATCTGTGATTTTTTTGTGCAAAGATGCCAGAGCAAACTCTGAAAGGGTATCTCAGAGAGACAAGCAACATTTACATTAGATGTTACCCAGTTTAGGTAACTTAATAGAGTATTTTCCAACAGTCTCCTTGAAGAGTAATTCAAGTACTAATTTAATGGTTAGCATAAGCCTGGGTCAAATAACTAGTACCTTATAATAGCAACTCCTATCATTGTTTATAATTTCTGTACCTTTTTTTTTTTTTTTTTTTATGTGTGGACTTTCTTTGTACCTAAATTATCTAAAAGTGGTTTATACAGACAATTATTTGTCTACATGAAATCCAGTTACTATCCTTTTTGTCATAAGGCCGCCTATTTCACTTTGGTAATGCCAACAATGACATCAGTTATGCCAATTATACTAGTGGTTATGACACATTTATACTTTGAGCCCAGGAACAATAGGCTAAGTGGTTTCCACCCAGATGCAGCACCTACTCTCTGTTCACAAGCAGGTAATCTGAAAACTATGTTTTTCCTTTCCTCATTACCTCTTCCATCTCAGAAATTTGTACTGGTTTACAACAGCAACAACTCCAAGAATGAGATTTTCAGTTCCGTAGATCGGCACTTATCCCTCAGGAATAAAGGAATGATACCTGTTCACGTCAGCATTTGATAGCTGAGAAGAAAGAATTTCACATCCATTTTCATGTTCAGGCCTTCTCCTTCATAAATGGTGGTATGACCTCTTGAGTCACTGGCTATGCTGCTAATGTAAATCTCAGGTGCAAGCTTGCAGATGGTCTTCATTAACTTAAGGATAATGGGCACATGCCATTGTCAAATTCAGTGTTTAAGTGGATCAGAAAATCCCTACCTGAAAAAATGGGTTGTTGCTTGCTATATTGCTGTTGCGAGTTTTTAAATTTATGTGGGGTTTGATAGACTACCCAGATCTTTAAAAAAATTCTGAAAGAATGTGTGCGGTAGCCAATAGTATAGTGGGTTCATTCAAAAATGAGTGGTTAATTGTATCTTTAAAAAAGAAAAGCAAAAATGCTTCAAGTGACAGTTTCTTTCTTGTGATTTTTCTTTTTAAATCAACACATTGTTGATGCTAACAACAGCAACTGGTGTTGCTCTGGGTGTCAAGCTATGCTAATTACTTGCATTCTCTTCCAGCGGCGTTACTAATTATTTAAACAATATCTCACCCTTCATTAAGCATAGGACAAAAGATGCCATTACATTCTAGCTCCTTTTGTGGCAAAAAATGAAACCCCTTAATTAGGAGTTCTGTACACTTGTCCAACAGAGGTGTCTATGCTGAATTGTGTTTAACAGTCAATGTAACAGCAATTATGGACATCTGAAAATGAGAAAGTGTTTTCCTTTGGCAACTACAGGTCCAACCCTGAGAGGTGCTTTTCTTTCTCAACTTACTCTGGGGTGGAGGGTGTTGAGAGCACTTGTGTGCTTCCAAGAGTGATCCTTTCTTAGTTTTGTGACCACATGATACACCTTCCCGCTTATAGCTGGTTTAGTGTTTATAAATATGTTGTTGGTTTTTTTTTTTGTTTTAAATAAGTTATAGACAGGTGCATATTAAAAATAGAAAAAGAATAAACCATGACCAAAACAGAGAACAAGAAATATCCTAGTGATACACTGAATTTATGAGGTGGTGGTCAAAACTGTGGTATAAATTAGAAATAATTTTTAGCAGCATAAACAATGAGAGCTTTAAAAATAGAAAGTGCAAATGCTTATGCTTATCCCATCATATTACATCAAAGAAAATATTTATGGCTAATTACTTTTGATACTGATTCTTTGCTTTTTGTCTTGGTGCAACGAAAAGGAAAACACAATTTAAAAGCACGTTAATTTTTTCAGAGAAAATTCGTAAAATTACCATTGTTCTATAGATATATTTATTGTTGAAAAAAGTGCTAAGGAAAATGAAAAGATAAGACTTTTTTGAACAAGAGAGAATATCTTGAAGTTACAAGGTGTGGATGGAAAGATATTGCTCATTTAATATTAACGAAGAGCCATGAAGAGGGGTAACAAAAAAGGAAGATAGATGGTAAGCCATATTTTTAAATGGTGTAAAGCCAGCATAACTCCACTGAAACCAATGTTTTACTTGCCTTCGTATTTACTGAGAATATGGCCGCTGATGCATATGTTCTTTCCAAAAAATGCTTTTGGCACAATTTTTATACTGCTTAGTCAAAAAAGATCTTTTGTTCAATTGAATGGCTCTAGGTTTTCTGTGGTTCTCCATGTATTTGTTTGAATTTTATTAGTGCTGACGTGTGTTGGGCATATATACGAAGGCAGAGCAGCCCTCTGAATGGCACTCAGCAGTTCTAGGAAAAACAGGGAGCTTCTTATTTGTGTGATTTTCATCTGGTTTTAGCAGAATCCATACAGCTCTATCTTTCCTATGCTGTTGATTCAGGATGCAAGGATTCATTTTTCTATAGTGTATCAGTTCAATTACTCACTTTTTTTTTTTTTTGCTGGGAAGCAACCATAAACTGTCTCCACCTAGGGAGAATTGCATTCAACTTTTATAAGCCTACTTTGACTGGGTAAAGGTAGGAGACTGTGAAGTCCACAGCTTCTACAAATAGAGCCCCAAAATATGTCTGCTTCCCTGCCGTGTATATTATTAATTAAAAAACTTTTCATCTTTAAATATCTTTGCAGAAATACTGGCAAATTATATGTTGAAGCTTTCCAACTATTTTTATTTTGAAAAGGAAAAGGCATTTTTTACTTTGGAATAGATGGTATTCCACTGTAATGTCATCTCTGCCAACCCCATCTGTAAAATATAGAAATAATTTTACTTATTTTTTTAGTGGTACTTCCCAGTGGCTCAATTTAAAAAAAAAAAAAGTCCTGTAATATAAGATCTTGTGCAAGCACGTGAGATTTAATCCTAGCTTCAAGGAATATTCTTTCAACTATGCTTAGAACAAAATATGAAAGCAAGCAAGACAGGTAGGTAGAAATTTTATATTGTCGCAGTAATATTCAGGAGAGCTGTTGGCTTCTTGTAAATAGGTAAGATTAAATAAGGAAAAAAGTTTTAAATTAGTATTGGCTAGTTCCACTAGACAACGGAGGCACTAGTATTTGATTTCTTATAATTATTCTGTGTTGAAACACAATAATCTCACTCTTGCATGTTCACTACGCTGAAAGGCCTAGATTCTTGTGGCCTTCATTTAGGAGAAGAGGTCCCAGTGCAACTCCTGGCTCTGTATGTCCCGTCTTATGTTCCAGTCTAATAACAAATCAATTCTGATGTCCAAATTGATGTTAGTATACTGTTATAACAGTACTCTCTATTGACTGAAAACCTACATTCCCTGAATTTGAAAAAGAACTGAAATATTAAATATTCCAAAATATGAGAGAACTCTCTCATCTTATGAGATAGAGGTTCTCTTCTACTTCATAAAAGTTTCAGCTTTTATTTCTTAATGAAATTTTGGGTTTGATATCACATTCTTTTTCAAAAGAGTATTATAAATAAAATTAAAATAAAGACGTGGTACAGTGAGCAAAGATCTTTCATGGAACATATGCAACAGCTCATATAAATTGCAATGAATAGTAATAAAATATATAGTCTTTTCTCAAAAAGCTGAAAAGTACAAAGAGGCCTTTTTGATGCCACTACTTCCTAGTGCCATACTGCACAAATAATTTCTTACGCCATTGCTCACCGTACGCTCACCAGTTGTGGGTGATTAATCATCATTGTTAATACCAGGACAAATGAAGATGGGAACAGCCATCTGTTGTTAGACTGACTAAAGAGATGGGAGCAGGACAAGGACAGAGCTCTTGAGTCCCAGGGCTAATATCAAGGTGGGATTGTTAATATACCTCTTGTTCAGGGGTACGCCTAAAATCCTAAGCCACCCCAGCATTGTTTCCTGTAATTCCACACACATTTTGAAATACATACTTTAAAGGTATTAAACTTCCATTTTTGCCTCAGAAGATAAACACTAACCTGTTCAGCTGCAAAGAAGCTGGAACATCTCTTATGGCAGAGAGTACTGAAAGATTTCATAGCATGCACCGAGTTTCAGAGCTGGAGGAAACAATGGCTAATTTGAAGCTGATGAAGAAAAAGATAGTATGTGTGCTTCCCTAATAAAAATAATCCAGTTTTTCTCTTTTCTTTAAATTTTGTTTGCATATATGTGAATACTTTTATGACTTGCCAAACTCTTCTGTTTTCCCCATGCAATTTATATTGAGATTTCATGCTATCTGTGAATAACAATGTTGAGTCAAGCTTATAGTGTATTTGAATGTCAGGGAGGTTTTCCATATCCAAGTCTAGCTGATGGGTAAAATTAGTTAAAGGTGAAAAATAAAAGACATCATCTTTCATTAACTACTAGAGAAACAAAAACGTCCTGTGCCAAACTAAAAGAGAAGAACCGGCATTGCCGTAGTGGTTATACAGATTAATGTTATTTTGGTAAACACTCAGTGCTTTACTCTAGGACTGGCTGGCAGTTGCTGTAGGTTCCCGAATTACAGTAGCTTTCCTGCTGTAAATAATCTCCACACTTCTGGAGACATACTGGCTAGCTTGAAATATGAGGCTATACTCCCAAGTTTTGTTATTTGCTATGATACAGTCAAACTCTAAAAGAGATTAGAGATGGACACTTGTTCACAACACGTGTCTTGTGGTAGAAGCATTAAGCAGACTGGTTAGGCTATAGCTAATGACAATGTGTGAAAACTTTATTTCCAGATTAAGCCGACAGCATATGGAGAATATAACTCATTCAAACTGAATTTGAGCAATACCTACCTCAATAATAAGTTACTAAACAGAAGAAAACGTGTTGATCAGTGTATGGATGACGATTCATCTGAATAAGTATTTAAAATATTTTATTTATGGCCCCAAAACTCTAAACACATACATGCAAGAAATCCCTTCAAAGGAATAGTTGAAGGAACTATTACAATATATACAAATAATAGTTGACTGACATCATCAGTTTTTTAAAAAAATTAAAATCTGTCAGTCCAAAAATAGATGTTTTCAATACCTTTCTGTAAACTATAAAAGGGGAAAAATAGATGTGCAGATATGCAATAGATTGGTAGAGGTGAATGCTTGGGAGTGAAAGCCCCCGTGTTTTTCCAGTAGTCATAGAACTCCTGGTCTGTATGGTCTTTTCTATGGTTCCTGTTTCCCTCTGTAGATGGATGCTGAGGGCTGCTGGGGCAGTCGGTCACCCCAGGATGGCCATACCAACCAACGCTGGGGCTCTCCCATTGCACAGGGTGTTCTGCAGCTTAGTAGGAGTGAGATGCATTTGCTTTCCTGTGAGTAGGCGCTTGCCATTGGAACACTGTCACTGTGGGTTGAGACCCATCTGTGCATGGAAACCTCTGCCATATGAGGGAGCTCCTGCACTGGGGCCTTTTTTCATCCCAAGCGGTGACAGGTGCCCACTTACTGAAAAGACCCACTCGAGATGCCTGGTGAGGTTATGCAAACTTTGTGTAAATTTGTCTAATGATGCAATCTTTTCTTTCATGTGCCTTAAGTATGGGCAGGCATTGTTTTCTCCCCTGCCTTTGATTACAGCCTTCAACTTAAAAAAATGCTGCATCTTGGGGAAAAGGGGCATTATATTAAACATACAATAATGTTTTCACCCTCTTCTGAGCATTTCTTATGATCACTCTTGAGGAAAAAGTGACCTTTCCACTCAGATCCACCAATTAGAGCAGCAACCATGAAGCCTTTTTGTGGTTTTTACATTGTCTTTCCCTCTGCTGAATTAGCTTTCTTTTCAGACTTGGTAGACACATGTTCCAGCTCTCCTTAAATTCTCGTGCACTGGAATTCTTATGCAGGCAGGATGCTATGAATTACTGTAGTTCTTTGGGGGTAAGAATATGGTCAGAGGAACCTTTTTTTACCCCTTTAATTTACTTGATTACTTCCAGCTTTGTCCATGTTTATACAAATTGAAAACCTTTGTCTAAACATACAGTGAATTACTCTAAATAATATCGCCTCTTTAGACTAATTAATTTATATTCTTATAATGTCTTTTGTTAAAAGAGGCTGGGTAAAGGAGAAAGGGGAGAATAGAAAAGTGATAAACAAATAAAACATTTTTGAACACATGAAAAACATTTAAATGAAGTCTGAATTTTGAGCAGTTTTAAATGCTCTGCCTAAATCAGTTTGCACATTCTCACTTGAAAGCAATGTAATTTTTCTGTCAAATAAATCACTACTGCTCTTTAGGAAAAAAACAAACAAACAAAACCAATTTGGGGTTCTGTTCTTAAATCTTCTAATGCTTAATTTCAGCACAGTTAAAGTCAGTAAAGGCTTTAGATTTTAATGTGTAAAATATCAAAATAATTTTGAATAAATTAAGAAGCTATTTCAGTCTAATTGTTGCCTCTATTGTGTGCAGAATTGAGTGTTTGCAGTATGGGGATACAAGTAAATTGTTGGGTTACAGGTAAATGAATGTCACAAGTTACAAATTCAGATGTGGGAGGGCTTATTTTGTAATGACTCTGCTTATAGTTAGCAATGAAACTGTCACTCCCATGCTTGCAGAATGGGCTCTGAATCTTCTGTCAAGTGTTTTCCTTGGAGGAACTTGTTTCCTTCCTGAGGAGGTCCGCAAGGTCAGGCAAATATCCGATCTTGGAAGCTGCCTGTCTCAGGGCTGCTCTCTCTGAGTCATTATTTCTACAGAAAAAGTCATAGGGAAAGTCTGTCAGAAACCCTGGAGTGTAGCTAAGCGCTTCAGTAATAGGAAGCCATTTTAAACTGGGCAAGTCTATTAGAAAAGTGTTTTGAAGCTTTGGGGTTTTGTTCTCATATATAGTATATATGTAATTTCAGTATTCTTGTTTAAGAGTCAGAATTCATATAATTGGTTTTTAGTGCTGTGAAGCAGTAAGAGGTTGGTCATGTGAGTAAAAGGTCTCTTATTCAGTCTTAAAAATTTGGCCCTATTACTACTTTTCCTTTATATTATTTATACAGTATAGACCAAATTCTGGCCTTAGGCATAGCATCAGAATCCCACATTGCTTCAGCAAATATTATTGGATTTTTAGATTATTCTTACTTACTAATTATTTATTTATTAAGTACCTGTTATTGACTATTTGAGGTTTTTCTTATTTATACTATTAGCACTGAGGCTATATTATGGGATCACTGAACTGATTTAACAAGTCCACTGCTGCCAAAAAATGGTTCATCCTGTTGTGTCATTCTCCCTCTCCTTCCTGCATGCTACTACTGTTCCCACTGAAGCAGCTTCAGCACTTGTGCAACCCAACCCTTTGGTGACCTGATTCCCTGCCTTTTCTGCTGGCAGTGACCAGCCCTGACCATGCAGTCATGCAGGCATGCACAAGGTGGGACCACTGAGCCTACTCCATCTTCTCTCTCTTTAGGCCACCAGCCGTCTTCACTGACCACACAGGTGTACCCTAGGAACACTGCTGTGATGGATGCTGATAGCAGATGTACAAGTCAGGTGCCTAAAATATAATTTCCCAGCAGTCAAATCAATTTAATGGCTAGTTTCTGTGGGGCTACCATTTTCCCCCTCCTGCACTGGTGCATCCCTACCTCCTCTTCAGCATCTGTGGCATGCCTGTTCAATCCTACCCTGAGCTAAGCCAGCTCTCAGGGTTGGTAAAAAAAAACAGTTCCACATAGAAATGAATAATTTCCTGGATGTCTAGCAAATTGAAATGACTCAGTGATGGGTCAGACTTACTCTGGTCCTGGCACAAATTAAAGATGAGAATCTTACAGAGTAGGACAGGGAGGAAAGTGATTGAATGGACTTTAAATATTATCCTAAGCAAGGAGGAGCAATTCCACCTATAGCCCTTAATTGTGTATAAAAAGAGGATATAGCAACTTCTCTATGTCCATCTCTATTAAAGATTGTTCACTTTATCACCACAGTCCACTGTTAGGATGTACAGATGTGACTCTTGACATTGAGTCAACCTTTCAGAATCTGAGGAAAGCTGAAAAAAGAAATCTTTCTTTTTCGTCGTGTTATTAAGTGGCCAAAAAGTACTTTTGCCAATAAAAACAACTCTGTTGATAAACAAAGCAAAATAAACTACAGAGGTACAAAAGTGGTGCTATAACTATGCCCATACAAAGACTTTTTTCAGTACAAAAATTCCCTGCAGAAGTTATGCCCCTTGCATGATGTTAATACTTTGGCAAAAGCTTCTAATGTGAAGCTGCAGCTCTTGTTGGGAATAGTGGTAGGAGAATAAATTTAATCTTTGGAGGTGTTTAGACCCTGGCTGTGAATTTTGCCCTATGATTAGGCTTCATGTCACCCCCTAGTATGTGCTTAGAACTTACTGTAAGTCTTCCAGACAGTTCCAAAAAATTGAGCAAATATTTCACAAATCTGGCTTAAAGTTTTGAGCTTGGAAGCAGTCAAAGAAGTAATTTGTTTTAGATTTCCTTGAGAACTCTTACTAGATCTCTAGTAGGAATATAATATTTTCTACTTTGTGAAAAGTTCATCCATGAAAAATATGGAAAAAACAGGATTTGTTATTTATGTATTTATTTTGATTTATACACATTACTTTTTAAATAGTCCTGGAATATTCCCTGAAATATAGTGGAAAGGATCTGTCTGGTAATTCCCTTTTAACTGCAAACCAGAGGGACTTCAGCAGCTGAGCTGCGACAGGTGCAGATATATCTGATTTTTAAGAACTCCTGTCAGAGCCTTTCCACTTCCTTGCAGACTACAGGATCAAATGGGCTCAGGAGTCATGCTCACTAAAACAGGGCTATTCTAAACTAAATAAAGAGCAAATTCCAAAACACATCAGAGCTAATTTGCTATTGTTTTTACCATAAACCATAATGAATCTTCATCAAATGAATGCAGCTGCTATGGTACTGTATCCAAAATAATGTAATTAAATTGCTGCTTGGGGAATTTTGGAATATGAATTTGGCAGAGACTCATTACTGGCAATTCAACAGTGAAGCATTTATAATCTTATCCAGAGAGGTGATCCTGTGTTCTGTCATGTTAAGAACAGAGAGAGGAGAAACAGAACCAGGATGACAAATGGCCAGACCAAAATCTGAAACAAGAAACCACAAGAATTTAAGGCTAATCCAAGCCATGCTGGAAAACCTATTGAGAAGGCAAGGGGAGGACAGGAGGAGAAACCTTGAATGGGTTACATTAGAAAAATTCTTCACCATGCTCTGTGGTGACAAAGTCAACAAGGAAAGAGGGTCCACAAAAGGGAGCCTGTAGGAACCACAGCTTTGCCACCATCAGGGAGAGAAGAGTCACAACCCCAAAGCAGATGAGCAGACTGTACTCCCTGACTGCTCCCCTACAAAAACATCCTCCCCCATGCTGTCAGTGAGTGGGTGGATGCTTGATCATAACTTAAGTGGCCTTATCTAGGGGAAAGCAGTGATATTGGGCAGCTTAACCTCTTATGTGATGAATTCCCCTGGAGCTGTCAGGACCCAGGCTGGCACATGAAGATAAAACATACAACTCAAACATCCGTAAAAACTTCTATGAATGTATGCTGAACACACCAACATTGTCTTTGCTTGAGCTGTTCAAGATCAAACAAGCAGTCATTAAAGTGCCAAGAATTATGATGAAGTGACTACTACAATCCTTTTCTTGGTTACAAAACTGTAAAACTGCAACCCGTGTCATTCTGTCTCATTAGAAAGCAGATTTTATTTCTATTTTCTGTTAAAAGTGACCCCAAATTAAATTTCAATTTTGGGAGAGAGGAATTTGCATTGGGGCCAAATCTAAGCCTTGAAATGTTTATGTTTAATAAGCCGTACTATGCCCATTCTAATTAAGCATGTATGAAATACTGCAGCTTAGACTGTACTTTAGTTTAATGACTACATTTCTGTTCCTTTATATGCTAAGTAAAGATCCCGGGATTCTGTTTCCAATATGAATATTCAGTATTATGGCTTCAGAACTGGATATCCATGAATATTTAACATTACATCTTCCCAAAGGAGTTACCTAACACCTCAGCTTAGGGACAACTGATCAGATGAAGCCAACAAAGTCCCTCACATTCTCTTCAAAGTCCTTCACATTATCTTCTCTTTTAATTTTTAAATTATTATATTTTTTTATTTTTTAATTTTTATTCCTTAGTGCATAACAGTGGCTGGCAAAGTTGCAGAAGCAGCAGCTGACAGCAGTGTCAGCAGAAGTAATTGAAGGTGGGGGAAGGGAAAGGAAAATTTCAGGCTTTTGAGGAAAAACAAAAAAAAAATCATTTGCTATAGAAAGGAAAATGTAGAGATCAAATGTTGAGATTAGAGACTACCATATTCAACAGCAAAGTTCACAGAACAACTTTGATGTGGAAAGAACATTAAAAAGTACTAAGAGCAAAGAGTTCAGTGGTATGTGGGAATCCTTAATTTCTATATGTACATACTTATAGAAAAACTAGATTTTGAGGCTTGATATTCTTTCTACCTGAAGGTTTAAAGCAAGAAGACAAAATGAGACTGCTGCATCCTTCTGTTGCTCAGCATTGGCCAGAAAACATTCTTTTGGATGGGAATAAAAAATAGTTATTAGAGCTAACATTTGGCCTCAAGGTAAATGTTCCAGCAACATAAATCTGCTCTAGCAACAGACTGATGTCTCCTGAATTTGAACTGCCAGAAGGGGAAGTGAAAAGAGAAATAGGCAGGGTGGGATTTGTAGGTCAGTCACGGATTTCATGTAATTCATTTGTTTATGTAGCTTTGCAAACCCAAAGCTGTCTGAGATTTAGAAAAACAAATATTCATGTATTCTCAGAGGTTTGCCAAATGACAGAGTGCTGGCAACCTTAGCAAGAGGCTGAAATAATTTGTTGCCATGTTGTTTCAGCTCACAATAAGCTTTACAGTTATCCTAGACTTCATATGTAATACCTTCAGTATTGCTGAAGGCAATCGGGTGCCTCTATCCCATGCCATACCCCCAAAAATGTAGCAGTTGCTTAACTATTCCACTGTGATTTTTTTAGCATTACTGGGTGATGACTTTGGTTTTGGCCTGTCTGGGCAGGTTAATTGGCTGCTGTAAAGTTCTGCAAAGTCACTGAGAAAATGCTGGCATAATCTTGAGCTTATCGGTAGGATCAGACTGGCCTTATCCTGCAATTTAGTCAGTAGAGTTGGGTAACATTTCTAGTGACCACAAATTCATCACAAATGGGGTTTTGATCCTAAATCTGTTTCCACTTTTGAGTAGAACTGCAGAATTGGTTTGGGCTGAGGAAAAAAAATAGCCTGGAGATAAATTCTAGTCATGTCACTCCTCTTTTAGCCACTGTCTCAGGGATTATGGAATTTGATTTTTATCTGAGCATAAAAGTCTTGGAAACCACACCTCCCTCTGCAAAAGGACAGTGTCTCCAAGGGAAAAAATAGAGGGAATTTGGAGTGTGCTCTTCTTTTTCTCTCCTCACTGTGCTTTGTCTCTTTGTCTTATGAGGGTAGAAAGAGATTCATCCTCTGACCCTTTCCTAGTTTGTCCCTGGTGCCATGCATAGAGTGCTCAGCCAGCCAGAGGCCCTGGGCTCTGCCATCCCTGGAGTCTGCAGCCTGCTCTCCTGGCTGCTCTGTCCTGCAGAGTGCCCTGCAACACATAGCCTGGGCGCTCCCACTGCTGCTGAAACAGCTTTAACAGCAGAGATGTTGTTGGCCATGTTTGCCCTCCTGTTTGGCTGTCCTAGAGCCTGGAGGTTCAGTCTCCCTTTGGAAAGTGGGAAATCCAGGTCAAGGTTGCTCTTCCCCAGTCTAGGGTGGGGAGAGGGCCAAAGAGACACAGACACTTTCCTGATTCCAGTATTTCAGTTTAGCTGCTAATCCAGAAAATCACTTACAGTCACAGCCCTAGGTAGTGCAGAATAAGGTAATATTCAGTATGACAGTGGTTATGACTGGCCTATGTGGAGCTAAGACATCTGAGGAGGCTTTCCATATGCTGCCTTATTTACCTCTTTATACTCCTTTACATTCTCTAAAAGATTCCTGTTTTCTGTGCAGGTTTATTTAAAATAGAGATGCAGCAAATTAAGAGAATACTGACTTTTTTACCTTTTTTTTTTTTGGCACAATAGTTCTACAGAGTGGTCTTAGATGAAGTTCAGCTAATTTATATACTAACAATAGTGAGCTGATATTTCCTCTGATACTGAGATTTGGCATGAAGGACCAGAAGGAAGTGTTTCAATTCAATATATAAGAGAACAGCAAAAGGGAAAAAAGAGACTTCCTCTCTATTATGCGAGGAGAATAATATATTACAAATAATTTCCACCCATTAAAAATCCCTTTTGTTCTTACAACCCGGTTTGGGATTTGTGATCAGTCCAGTTTTGATCATTGTCATATCTGTGCAACATTCTATCTTTGCTTCCTCTATAGCTTGCCTTTGCATGTGCTGCATCTGATCCCAGCTGTTTACATTCAAAGATCATTAACCAGGACACTTATTACTAAAGAGTAGTGGTAAAGGTTTGGGTTGTTCTGGTCCAGGTGCTGTGGCTGGACTTTCGTGGTCCTCAACTCCACTCATTTCTGGATACCTTTATCTTTAATCAACTGACCAGCTGTAATCTAGTGAGAGCACTAGTGAGCCAAGTTCTCTGAACTGGGATATTTAAACCAGCTTTCTGTACTTTTGCAAATCCCGAGGTTAAATCTCAGGTTGAGAAGCTTCCCATAGAATTTGAAGAAAAAAACTTTGTGCTGTGCTATCAGCTTTTTTGCTGTTTGCTTGAGTTACCACTCTGATATGTGAATGGTATGTTTTTGCATTACAAATGAATAATAACTGGAGGAGAAAGAAGGCAAGATTTTTACACTGTTCTTTTTTGTACACCACCAGCAACATAGTAATGTTTTGTTCGTTCATGTAAGGGAGGTTTTCTTTACTAAAGAATGTGGCTGCTTCTGTGGCCCCCTTTGTCCTCCTGGCGTTAGGAAGCTGCCTATTAGCGACTTGTCCCTGCAAGTGTTATTTCAGCCTCAGAGGACCTCGTGTTGTTTGCAAACCACACAGTGCAGAAGAGCAGAATTGCTCCAAGGCTTTTCCACCGGAGGCATGCAACACTCATGTGTGTCTGATTCAGAAACCCTGGGGCGGTGTGCAGTTTAACAGCAGAAGGCACTAGGAGAAACTCTGCCAAGTCCTGTGGAACCCAACACCAGGTTTCCCAATGTGGCAGAGAAGGAGAGAAAGGTTTCTGATGCCAGGGCTTTCAAAACAATCAAGAAATGGGAGTAAGTTCTGTGATGTCTTGGGAAAGGGCTGATTTCCAACCAGTGTTTTATGATAGCTTTAGGACATAGTCAAGCTATAAATGCCAAAAGAGTGCTGCTGTCTTCTGCACTTTCATGTTGGTTGCAGCTAAAATTCAGAAGCTTGGAGATTTGTTTAACAGGCTATGGAGAGCAGTCCTGGGAATTAAAATTATCCAAATAATAAGCAATATGGAAAAAGTTATGTTTCTGATTTGGTCAAATTTTTGGTTGGTTTCTCTTCATTAAAACTAACTGCTATCATAATGAACCTTTTCTTCTGAGAAGCACTGGAGTTTAATTTCTACAAGGGCTCTCCAAAATGTTACCTTATATTGCTTAGCTCTTATTTAAGTAGCAATTTACAACTACAAAGTTTCAATCAAAGAATAAAGTTAGAATGGGTAATTTTATTTTTTTTTAATCATTATTGTGTGTGAGACAGAAATCCATTCCTAATGAGGAAACTTCTGTTTAAGATGTTAACATTTTTTTGGCAAAAATCCAGATACTGATACTCCAGTAAATGGCTGATGGCAGCAAAAAGCATTTTTAAATTTCTGGCAAAAAACACCTTACTGGTTTAAGTGGAAATTCTTAACAATGAACAAGCTATAAAACTAGTTTTTATCTACCTTTTAACCAAGTTTAGCTGGTATAACAACACAGCTTTTCTGTGTCAACTCTGCATCAGATCAAAAGGATGTTTTCCATTAGCCTTGTCTAATCTGCTGAAGTGGACTTCATGGGAGAGATGGGCTCAGGAGACCTACTGTGGTCCCCTGATTCTGGATAACTGAAGTTCAGCAGCATTCATTATTATGATATATTTTTCATATTCTTTTCCCTGGCAAGTTTGTAATAAAAAGCTTCAATATACCTAGATGAGAGCTCTCCAGCATTGTGCAAATTTTAAAGGCTGCAAAAGAGTGCCCAGAATTTCCAGATGGTAACTCTCATGGATCAAACACTTCTAATTTGGCTGATCTTAATCTGGAATCCTAAACACCTTTGAGATTTCCAGCGATCACCACCCAGGCATGTGCACACTGCTTCTTACGCATGCATAGGAATTCTGATGCTGTCAGGATATCTCAGCCTTCCTGACTATGCAGTATATTATATTTTCATTTTATTCACTATATTACTCACTGTGTAATAAACCTTCAGTAGGTCCCTGGGACAGACCATACACTGCCCAGATGGCCTTTGCAGCCCCAGCAATTCTATATGCCCTTAATACCTCAGATTTATTTAATATATTAAAAAAAAATGTTCACAGCCTTCCAACCAGGAAATCTTGCCTAGCAATAACAGAGTCCTCCTCTATGTAACCCAGGCTCCTGCCTCCCTGGATGATCCACATGATGGTTAGACATAGGTGGAAACAAAAGTGCCAACAACTTTCTAACTGCAAAGAGGTTTTTATGTAGAAAGAATGGTCCATTTTACTGTATCTCTAGTGAGTGTTTAAAGTTTATGTAAGTGCCCTGCAAGCATATTGGCTATGTTAGTCTTGAAGGTATAAGAATGACTGTATGGTGCAAGGAAATCAGTTACCAGGATATTGTGCATTTGATCTTTATTTCATTCTTTATTTCCCTATTTCATTCTTCTTTATTTTCTTTATTTCCTTCATGAACTAGTAGCCTACAAAGTTAAAGTGAAAATAGTTGGAAAATATGCTATTGATTCCAGTTTGCACAATACTATTTCAATAGGAATTTTAATTTCTGGAATGACTTGTTACTATATCTACTTCTTTTATTTCTAGTCACAGAGTTGTAAGAGACACAAATTAAGTTAGTGTCTACTTTAAAGACCAAAAATTGATGTCTCTTGAAGACTCTTTTTTTCCTTTTGAGACAGTATTCTTTCTTCCTGAATAAAGATAATGCTACTCAACTACTTTGATTTTTAACTTCTATAATTGCACATCTTTTGAGTATCCTAATGCATTTTTTGCTTTTAAACTGCATGTGAAGAAGAGATAATTGCTATGTCTCTGCAATTCATTGTTCTAATACATTTTAAGATATTTCTGAGTCAGATACTTGGTGGGCCTGTTATTTATTGACTTCTTATTCCAGGGAACATCAGCGTTCATGATCTCATTATAGTTGTTGGTCTCTGAACATTGTAGTTTGCTGTTTGACTAAGTGAAGGGCTGCTTATTTTGATGATGTACAAATTAATTGGTGAAAATTCTAGTTTTAATGTAATTGGATAATTACAAATGTCTCAAGACAGATGTCTTTTACTCAGTTTATTTGTAAAAAAATATAAAAGAAAGAAGAGGAAAGAATGAAAATTAGCATAGAAAATATGTAAGAAAAGAAAAGGTAATAAAAGCTCTGTAGAGGCCTCAGACCTGTATGTGGAAATCTTACTGTTGATTTAAATAGGAGCAGAAAGTTGTTCTTTAGCAGGATGACTGCTTACAAGATATGGGACTGTCATGTAAAATGATTTTGTGTATTTGCTATATTTTTTTCACATCACGGAAAACACCTAAGAGTTAAAGACCCCCAGGCTAGCAGTTACTGTCTAAAACAAGTTTAGTAAGCCTCTTATTTTTATTGGCAACCTGCAGTCTGTTGCAGCTCTCATTCTGCTGTCAAAAAAAGGGTCTTTAGTGAGGTAAACCATGAGCTTTTCATGTCTGGGGACTTGGCAGAGGATGAACACTGGAGTCTCAGTTCAGCATCTGATGTACAATAGGTGATTTAACAAAGCACCTTTGCAATTTGGCAGCCTTGTTTGCAGAGACCTCAGGATTAAATGAGCCTATAGTGAATTACTTAACATTACCCCATAGAAACCTGCCTCTGTAGGTCAAATCTGAAGTTAATTCACTAGAAGTACTGCAGTTTCTTCTTTCTGTGCTGTTCTGGACCTCAGAGTACAGCAGGAGACGTACAGCTCGACTCGGTACCTACTTCACCCTTTAGGTATTGGTGTGAAATATATTTACAGCTCTGAAATACACTGAAGAACTCCTTGAATATAGATGTGACACTCAAAGAGAGACTTTTAAAATTTTTTTCCCCTAAAAAAAAAATGTATCTGGAGTCACCAAATTAAATCTTACTGTAAATATTGTGGGTTATGTTTAGGGAATTAATATTACCTTAGTTCTTTCTACTCTGATTGTGACTCCTTATAAAGTGCTATCCAGTTTTTATAATCCATTTTTATGAGTGTGCTTCAGTTTCTGTACCCTACTCTTTCGAAGTTGGTATTAACATCATTCAGTGATGGCAGGCTTGATTCAGGGCCATTAGCATCAGCAGAAAAGGCCCTAGATGACTTTGGAGGCTGCTGTACAAGAACCACAGTAAATCGATGGCTATATCCATAAAAATTACTGGAATTAATTTGAGTGTTTTGTCCTCACCTTGAGTAGTAAAGTCCCAAGTGAGGTCCGTGGAGTCAAGCTGTGTAAAAACATTTTAAAACACTGCAGCAAAAACCATGTGCTTTGGCTGAGCACTTAATCAAGCAATTAAATGCCCAAGTACCATGAATTTTGCATTACGAATTAGGTATCTGACTGCTATTTATTGATTAACTCATCTACAAGCCGTAATAATGCCATTGTATAGTATTTTTCTCACATCTTTTGTCTCATTCCATGCAAAATATGTTTGTAAACCTTTAAAATACTATGTTTTTCTAAAATACAATTTTTTTATATTTGGTTTAGAGAAAAAAAATATACTCACTCAGATTTCTTTTTGTTCTATTTACTCTTGTCTGTTTGATTTAAATTTTACAGCACAGAGACCATGTCTCCTCTGGTCTTGTAAAGATCCATGGGTACTTTTAACATATATAGGTGACAGCGGGTCTAATTCTAAGATTAGGTCTTCATAGGTAAGGTTCTACAGAAAGCCATGAAACATTGTGTATTATTAAATCCAGGTGTATAATTACCTACAGAATTGTGGTCCTATATGTTAATTTTTTAGTTCAGGCATGTTTGATGCAAATGTTGCTTCTAATTTTTAGTGCAGTTCTAATTTACTTAATTATCCTTATAGTCTGACTGAGGTATAAGGAGGTCAATTGACTTTCACAAAGTTTGTGGGATTCCTTGACTCAATTCCTCAGCAGCCAGACTGAGTGACCTCCTTAGTTAACACTCATGTCTTTCACAAATTATGGAAGACCTCTGCTTTGAGACTCTTAGACATGGATGTTTACTAGCAGTATTTGTTTAGACATCTTGAAAAAAGGCTATGTTTTCCAAAAAAGTCAACTATTCTAGATACATACATTGGATAAATTGCAGCATTTATCTGTTGGCCTAGGCTAGGGATAATAGGAAGCTGTTTATTCTGCCCATATGGGTAACCTACCCCTTCAGTGTGCTCAGGTCCCATGAGGTGGGATAGCTGTGATGGGTCCTCTACCTGGAAGAGGTCACAGCAGTCCAATGCATGTTGCTTGAAAATAAAAATTATCCTGTATTTTGTGGTACCATTTGGAGTGGAACTTTTAAAGTCTGTGCATGTTACCTCAAAGCTTTTAGGAAGGGAGTGGCATGAACAGTAAAAAAACAATATAGTGTATTAACCCCATGTGATGGAAATATATGGTACATAGTGATTTGTTACTATCTCTAGTTGTACTACTTGCAAGAGTAACAGTCACTCATATGAGGGTTTATGGGATAAAGTCCAGAGCTGCCATTTCAAAGCACTAAGC
>NW_010311298.1:134497-153098 GCF_000700745.2 Antrostomus carolinensis | reverse complement strand
GCCTCCAACCAGCATTTTTTTAGCACAGTGCAAGAAACAACAAACTGAAAGCATCCCTTTCTCTTTGGCTTATTTTCCACTACATGACAAAGCTACATGGACATGTTAGAAAAAAAGAACATATTCTTTTAAATGTAAGGCTGTGTAAAGCAGGACAGATTCTTTTAAAAATTATAAATAAAAAAATAGAAGAATATATTTTTTTATTCTCTAAATTTCTTAGTATTGTAAGTTTAAATTAAAAAAAAAAAAAAGTCTTAAACATTGTCTGGGCCAGGATCCATTTAAAGCATTATAGCTAGCATTATTGTGTCTTTTAAGTCATCATTGCAAAGTAGGAGTGTAACATGTTCGAAATGTATAAACAACCTGAAAATCAGAGATGCAGTCTGTTAGTACTAGCTGTGACTTTTTTTATTCCTGTGAGTCACCATCAAAGGCTGCACCAGAGATCATGCAGTTTTTGTTTTATCTACTGGATTGCACCTGAAAATCAACTCTTTCAGTAATTGGGCTAACATTACTCTTGGAGAATTTTGGAGACTGAAAATTATTTTGGACACCCTGACAGGTATAGCTATGATTTTTGTCTGGACTTTTAAATCTAGATTCTTTATCTAAACTTTTGAATGAAGGTACTAGAGGAACTTAGGCAAGATAGGAGAAGAGCTTTGCTGGAACTTCAAAGAAAACCACAGCGTGAAGTTGAAGCAACACCCCAAATGTTCTTTTATTGCTTATATTTTGCTCTCACCTCTTGAAGCACTTCAAAACTGTATCTACTCCCATGCTTCCTGTGAGTGTACCCTTAGTTGAAAGCAAGAACAGAAAGCATTGTGTTCATCTCACCCACAGTCATTGCCAAGCCTTGAGATTGAATCTAAGTTTTTCTCTTCTGTCAATAGTCAAATACGAGTATTGTACTCATATTCTAACTAGTAAAAAATGGTGCCTCAAGTAAATGAAAACAAATTTCTCAATTCCTATTTAGGTTTCAGATTTGGATTACCTATTTTAGTACAAATGTTTCAATGTTTATTTCAAACAGGGAAGCTGAACATATGTTTTATTTTAAATCAGGTTAGATAGAAGTATCTCAAAAGTCTGACAAAGCATTATGTCCTAGTGGAACAAATAGAGCAACCTGAAACTTCGCAAATAATGAATGCTGCAGTGTAATTTCCAATAGAAAATCTCAGTATGTGGCACAGGCAGATCAGATCAGGTTTATCTTTGTTCAAGAGCCAAAAGCATCAGGAAAATAATGATAGTCATTTAGTATTCTTTTATCTTCATAGAGAATATGAGATAAGCATTGGAAACAGTTATTATTTATGTTAACAGGGAAATTCATTCCTAAATTACTTTTATCTATTTAAAACAAAACTAAGACTGAATGAAATAAAAATCTATACTCTCTTCCCAACCTTGCTTTTAATATTTAATAAATTATTTTATCTTCTATCATCTACTATCTAATATTCTATTCCATTCTTCAGTCTGCAAGAAAAAACCTTTAAATATAACCTGATGTCTGGGCACAGAGCCACTTTTAATGCTGTAATTCACTTCAACAGTTTTTGATCCTTTCAGAACCAGTAACTGAATCTGTGGTCACTTACACACATTATTAGGTCACAAAGATACAATTTCCATTCTGGTGTAAACTTCCAAATAGAGATGCTTGTAGGTTTTTCTTTTTCTTAATTAAGGCATTCCAATCTGTGTTGCAAAGAAGAGAGTTAGTCTGAAGGTGAATACTACCTGTATTTACAGAACCGCCATTATAGAGATCTATAGATTCCAGGGTGATAGGATTGTGTATGGGACTGGGAGCAGGGACAATGAGGAATTTAGGAATAAACTTTTAACTGCTTTTTTAAAATTATTTTTTAAATGCTGTTTTATTTATTTATTTATTTCCTTCAGGAATGATCCATTTTTAATAAAATTTCTGCAGAGAGAGGGTCAAAAATTGGAAAGAGAGAAGGAAAACCATCTCAGAATAAACATTGTATTCTTCAGTAAAGATTAGGGAGAATTCCCTGTTGGAGCTTCATAACTGTTTCTATAAGTGAATGTATGTGTAAGGGCAGACTTTGTGAAAGAGGATTATAGGAACTGCACTCTCCAGTCACAGGTAGGCTGCTAATTGACACTTAAGGCAAGTTGCTCAAATCAATAATATGAGACACCAAAGTTCATGTTCAATATATGTTCAATATGTAACTACTTATAAACATTGTAATCATAGCAGGAGTGTACTACTGCTCTCTTTAAAACTTTCCCTCAGAGAATATTTATCTAAGAAATTAATTTTTAAGATTTTTGACACTCTGACCTTTAATGACATTTGTGGGGCTTGACATGTTTCTCTGAGAGTTGTGTCTCAGCATGCTGTACACTCAGGCAGTACTTCTCATCAGCATGCTTGGTTTTATCTTATTGCAGTTGAGATCAGTCAGGAACAAGCTCTGAAGGGGAAGGAGCTGGGGAATAACAAACAGCCTGAAACAAAAATAAAAATCACTGGGATTTGAAGAAAATCAGCCAATCGTATGGGTTAAATAATAGACATTCACAGAAGTTATTTAATTTTGTCAAGATATTTTTGACCGCTGACAAACGTGTGCATGTATATCTGTGTGTATGTTTCTCTATATACACACACATATGCAGGTATATATTTTCATATATGTATATGTGTGTGTATGTATTTGTCTAATATACGGTTTCAGACAGGCTGAAGTTTCTCATATCTTCAGCCTTTCCTTTTCTGATACATCTACTCATGTGCTCATGTCCTTGCTTGTCCATGTGTTGATCGTTCCCTGTATAGGCTCTTACTCTTGTCTCTTCATGAACGTTGATTACAGCCTTGATTCACTCCTCGTCATTGTCCAAGGTACTACTGTCAAAATTGTATATGTCAGGCATTGCTTCAACCGTGTGACTTTGCCATCACTTTAGTGTCCTCCTGTTTTGAGGTCCTGAATTTCAAATTCCTATGGTTCCTTTGAAGAGCCTACAGAGTGGTATTTTTGCTGCATCAACTATGACTTCCCTGTTCTTCTCATTGTCTCAGTGCTGCCGTTTTCCAGATACAAATCCATTTCTTACATTCAGTTCCCTTACTTAGAAGAAAGCTCAGTGATTCAAGTCAAGGTCACTACAGGCTCTAAGACGGCACTTACAAAGCAATGAAGTCTGTGTTTTCTCTTGTTCAGCATGTCACATGTCAAGGAATTAAAAAATAATGATACTAAAGGGTGATACTGATTTTTCATTTTTTTAAATGCAAGGATCTTTGCTTGTAAAGTTTAACTACTTTTGGGCAAGGACTAAATGTTTATCTTATTTTATACAGTATCTAGAGAAGTCTTGTCACACTTCTGATGTGTGACAAGACTCTGCAGCAGGAGACAGAAGAAAGAATACAGTATGTAACTTTACTTGCTTATAAATTGATTGCTTTATTGCAGGTATTTCAAAACTGCAAAACTGTTGGATCCACTATATAACTATATAGTAAGTATTAAAAACTGCAGGGAAAAAATTTAAATGTTAGTTTTATTATTTTTTTACTTATAAATATTTGGGATAGTTCTCTAATCATAAATTATTGTTTTTAAAGCATACTCTGAAATATTTACATAGAAAATTGATAAATTAGTTTAGTTTTGAATAACTATCATTCATCAGTAATCAATTAGTCATCTGTGGGTTATGCTTAATTATCATTATTTAAGTTTTAGTCTAAATTCTCTAACATTTAAACAAGGCACTATTTGAGTAAGTGTTCCTAGAGGAAATGTTTCAGTGCTCAGTTCTGCCTTTAATTACTACAAATTTATTTTACCTTCACAATTATTCACTAGTGACATTTTATTTACAAATAAATGTCTCATGCATTAATGAAGGAGAGAGTTTCTAAAAGGCACAAAATTCAATGTTTTGTCCTTTCCTCTGTTGATAATTAGTGTATTGACCAATTCTCTGAATATTGATATGTTTTGTGTACTTATTTTTTTATAATTGGAAGGCTCAGATTGGTCTTTGCATGTTGTAGTTCAGATGGATTCCTAGTTCTCTGCATAATTATGAAGGAGTTTAAGGGTGAGCACATACTTATGCAGCTTGATGAATTCCAGCATGAGTCATAGAATCATAGAATGGTATAGGTTGGAAGGGACCTTAAAGACCATCTAGTTCCAACCTCCCTGCCATCAGCAGGGACACCTTCCACTAGATCAGGTTGCTCAAAGCCTCATCCAGCCTGGCCTTCAACACTTCCAGGGAGGGGGCATCCACAGCTTCTCTGGGCAACCTGTTCCAGTGTCTGACCACCCTCACAGTGACGAACTTCTTCCTAATCTAAGCCTACCTTCTTTCAGTTTAAAGCCATTTCCCCTTGTTCTGTCACTAACTGCCTTTGTAAAAAGTCCCTCCCCAGCCTTCCTGTAGCCCCTTCAGGTACTGGAAGGCCGCTATAAGGTATCCCCGTAGCCTTCTCTTCTCCAGGCTGAACAGCCCCAACTCTCTCAGCCTGTCCTCATAGGAATGGTGCTCCAGCCCTGGTGGCTCTCCTTTGGACTCACACCAGTAGGTCTATATCCTTCTTATGTTGGGGGCTCCAGAACTGGATGCAGTACTGCAGGTGGGGTCTCACCAGAACAGAGCAAAGGGGCAGAATCACCTCCCTCACCCTTCTCTTGATGCAGCTCAGGATACGGTTGGCCTTCTGGGCTCTTAGTACATATTGCTGGCTTATGTTGAGCTTCTTATCCACCAGGACCCCCAAGTCCTTCTCTGGGCTGCTCTCAATCCATTCTCTGCCCAGCCTGTATTTGTACTTGGGGTTGCCCCGACCCAGATGCAGGACCTTGCATTTGGCCTTGTTGAACTTCATGAGGTTAGCACAGGCCCACCTCTCAAGCCTGTCAAGGTCCTTCTGGATGGCATCCAGTCCCTCTAGTGTGTCAACTGCACCACACAGCTTGGTGTCCTCAGCAAACTTGCTGAGAGTGCACTGAATTCCACTGTCCCTGTCACCGACAAAGGTGTTAAACAGTACCAGTCCCAATACCAACCCCTGAGGGATGCCACTCATCACCCATCTCCACTTGGACATTGAACCATTGACTGCAACTCTTTGAGTTCAACCATCCAGCCAATTCCTTATCCACTGAGTGGTCCATCCATGTAGTCCATGCCTCTGCAACTTGGACACAAGGATGTTGTGTGGGACAGTGTCTCTGAACCATTCCAGGAGTTGAGAAAAAGGCTCCCTTCCTGCTCAGCACATGTAGGAAGGGGGCACTACAGTTGCAAATGGCACAGTATGCCTAGCTAGATGAGATGGATTAGCTGAGTGCTTGGTGTTATTATTTGTTTTCAGCAAGATTAATATTTTGATGAACTTGACTACATGCTGATGAAATGGTTGACCTTTTCAACAATGGCACATTCCTAAGTTATTAAAATAACTTTTGAAATTAAGTCACTAGCTGCCAGAAAAAAAAGTAAGGCAAATAAAACTAAGAGTTTTTGTCTATCTGGGGAAAGGACCTTAAACAGAGTCCTTCCTCTACTCAGAGAAACAGTGTGGGATTTTGTACAAGAGTCTTTTCTCGAGTTTCAGAACCAGTCTATGAGTCACATGCCACACCCTGACTATGCTATCCCGTTCCTCTCTTTAAAATTGCATCTACCAAAAAAAAAGAAAAAAGGATACCATAAACTCTGTGTCAATTAGTTTCTTTTTCACCAAGAAAATAACTGCGCCCTGGACTCCAGACCTTGCTGAGAATTCAGGAGCTGTGTCAGTATCTCTCTGAAGTGCCATGATAGGCCAAGTGAGGAAACCTGCATTCATAATTCAGTTTCCTGAATACAAGCAGTATATACACATCCGGTAACGAGTACATTTTCAGTGGTTGTGTGAAAGAAATGGTGTCAGATAATGGAAATGAATGAGGGCATTGGTTTTCATACTTTAAAATAGAGCAGGTCTTTTGTCCCCATATGTAAACTTAAAATAGATCTTAGAAGGGAAGTAAAACACATTTATAGCAGAGATTATCATGCTAGTTCAAAGTAAGTAAATGGAAGACAATTAAATTATCAGGTTTAATGAGCAAGTTATATTAGTTTGCAGCTGGAGTTGACTGGATGTTTTGCAAATTAAATAATTTTTGACCAAGGAGACATGATCACAGACCTCAGCTTATGCTTTTCTGAGAACTTTCACCAGTTATACAGTTCCTCTATTCCTTCCTTTTCTCTTTTATCGTTACATATAGTATCAGATGCTGACTTTACATTTTTCTTTAGTAAATTCCTCCCTCCTTTTAATATCACATCAGTGAAAAGTACCAATCTATATAATTATATTTTACAGTACTTAAAGTGACTTAGTCAGGATTACTTTTTTAGTGAATCCATGAAATGCGGGCTTTGGTGTGAAGACCACCTGGCAATTTCTGACCCTTCAGCACCTTGCTCTCCCTGCTCTGTCACAGCTCATCACCTCCTCAGTTTTTCTGCTGCAGCTGTCTGTGGAGCTGCCTTGCAAACTTGATCTCTTACACTGGTTTAAAGTATATTCCCTTTCCCTCCTTGTTTCTTTCAGAGTTTTATTTTTAACACTTGTATCTCACCATCCCCATCAGTTGACTGGTACATGCTGAGATTTCTTTACAGGCTGCCAGAATGTTTGCAGTGGCTGCTCCTAACCCACCAAAACCAGCAAGTGGCAGGACATGGAGTGTAGCTGTGGAAGGCCTCTGGGTACTGGCCTGGGGCTAGTTTTGCATTGCCTCATTAAAAAGAGTTAGGTCAGTATTACTTTTTTTCTTTCATAGATGAAGGAACTGAAATACTCAGTGATGTGAAGTGGCAATGGCCAGAGAATAAACATCACTCCTGGGAATAAAAGTCAAGGCAAAACGTATGTGAAAAACTTACTCTGTAATTTTCTTCCTACCAGTCTGTGCTCAAAATAATGCAGCTTTCATAACGATTTTTTTTTGTTTGTTTCTTTGCTGGATGTTACCAGTCAGGAGTGCTTTTTCTTTAAGACAAATAAGAAAGTAACATAGTAAACCTGTTCCTTTTAAAAGTATGTTTATTGTGCACTAGAGCTATATAACATTTCCAGAATATCTTAAAAAAATGGTTAATCTTGTTTTGCTGAAGTATTTTTTATTCACAAGGGAATTGGGATTTGCTGTGTGGGCTAAGTTAGACTTCTGAATTTTATTTTCAGAAGCAGTTTTTCTTCTAGACAATGACTTATTCCTTGAACAAATACGTAGCAGTCTAAGTGAAATGGCTACCACTGAATTAAAGTATTGGGGAAAACATTTCAACTTTGACATATGTCAAGTGCTGGATGAATACTAAAATATCTCTAAACCAGCAGTAGAGTCAGGCTGTGGCTTTCTTAAGTGGTCTTAAGAATGTCTCTACATGTAAGGAATACAGATAGGTTTGGTTATCACCGTATCAGGACCTAGCAATGTTTTGGGTTTTTTTAAAATTGTGTAATATTTTCACCAGATTTGGCCTCAGTGAAAGGTATAGGGAGATAGTCTCTGGATATAAAAACACAGATAACTGAAGAAAATGAGTTTATACTTATTTTCAAAAGTTCAGAATGGGCCTTGCATTTAGGAGTCTTAAGTGCCTTTTACATTAATTAGTGTTATATATGACCAACTTTTTTTCAAATCTGTATTTTAGATGCCTGCTTCTCTAAGCATTTATGAATATCCCACAAGTAACATATTTGCAGTTGCAGCCAATGTACTTTTGAAAAACATAAGTGAACATATTGAGCCTGCTGTAACACCAGCTGCTTCTTTACCTGGTTGCAATCCAAACCAGGGCCTCAGAACTGAGCCTACACACAGACTGGAAATCAGTGCAGTTCAGTGCTGTACACACTAAAGGTCTCAAACCTGATATAGCCAAGTTTCAGGGACAGCAGGGCTGTAATGGCATTCTTGATTGTGTTATATCTGGTAATAAAAATGGAAAAGAAACTCCGTGAACCCCACACTTTCATAATTAACATTTTAGCATACTTTTGAAGCACTTTGATAGGCAAGACTTTCACTTCTTTTCTGGTGTGAGACAAAGTGTTTCCAGGTGGCTGGACACAAGTTTTGAATTCCGATGGTTGTAGGATCACCAGGTGCAAGGGCAGAGTGGCTGAGTCGGGGCAGTGTAGGCAATAGGGCTAATCTGGGGACAAGTCCCTGCAATGTAGCATATGGCTTGGTGTCAGAGCAGAGCAAGGTCTCTCCCACTGTGACCCCAGATGCCAGAGGGAGCTGCTCCCAAGAGTTGGCTACAACCTAGTCCACCCTAAAACTGTTTGATGCATACCCAATGAGTAACACACTGAAAAATGCCTCCTGTAGTTTTCTGATCTGTTTTCCCATTCTTATGACAAAGTTATACCATTATATTTGTCCTTAACTATCCTATATTAGCCTGAAAACTCAGTGCTCTGTATGTTTTTAACGTAAGCTTTTAAATTATTCATGTAGAACCTTAGGCTTATATGTCAGATTAAGTAGCATAACCTCGAAAATATGATATCTGTGGGAGATTTCTCATAATAAATATAATAAGATACTTTTTCTGGTTTTCAAAGTAAATAGCAGCAGCACAATTAGCAGGGACACGTTCTCACCTGACATAAGGAACTTTGTCAGAGTCACAAGTTACATCAACCAAGGATTTGCTCCTTAAAAGCAGATGCTTAAAATTCTAGATGCTTTCCAAAGCAGCAAATTGCTATAGGCCAAAACTGTCACACACTTTGTGAGAAAATATGTTTTATGAAATAATTGTAATATGGGAAATGAAACCACTTTAATTTCTTCTTTGGTTGGCAATATAAAAAAAAGAAAAATGAAAAAAGAAAAAGAACTACAAACTCCACAGTGTTCTATTTGGAGAATTTACTAATAAGAACACTAAACACTCAACCTAACTAAAGCTGATGACAAGTTGCATTGTATTCTACATTACACTTGGTAGCAGGTGTACCACCTTCTAACACCCTGGTAACTTGCCGAGACTAAAGAGCTGATCCTTACACTGAAATGTCCTTAACAAAAATGGAAACCAAATAATCATATTAATATAGCAACCTTTTATTAATTACAAGCTGGATTACAAGAGCAAGTGCTTTATTTCAGTTTCCTTTTCAAAGAAAGATGGGGTAAAATCCTACCTAAATCAAATAAATGGCAAAATTCATAGAGACAGAAATCACAGGTTGGTAATTCAGAAGAGTTAAGGATCCTTTTATATTTCCCTTTTTCAGTGTCTACAAAAGAGCAGAATTTCCAGAGATAGCCAATGGACTGTTTATGTTTTTCACTTCTCATTTTCTGCATATAAGCAGAATTCCCAAGGTTGCAAAAAAAATTGTGAGAAACAATTAAAAACAGAATGTTGCATCTATTGGTCTCATTTACATGATTCTGTTGTAATATATGATTGCATTTCTGCTGGCAGATGGAAATATTTTGCTAAAAGGGAAAATATAGCTGATATCATATGGATCATTTGAGAATTATAAGAATGCTGTCTGGTCCTGACTTTTTCTCTGTCAATATAAACCCACATAAAATCTTGCAAAATTATTCACTTAGAGACCTCTCCCTCTGAGGGAGACTAATTTATATTTCCCATCTTCTTTCCATAGACTTAGTCTCCCCCTTTCCTGACTCCCAGTTTCAGTCCCCGTGCCTGCTTAGATCCTTTTCCAGTTGTATATGCTCAGCACCCATGTCCCAAGAGTACCATTTCCCTGGCTCTACATCTGCATTTATTCTGAACCTTTTCCTTTGGTTCCCAGACCACTTGGATCTCCATGGATGCTTCATCTATTTTTGGTAAGCCCCACTCCCATAGACCACTGTTCTGCTCACAGCTCTGCCCTCCATGGTCTCTTGCCACAGTGGCTCTGCCAAGTAAAGCTTTATTTTCCCAGTCCCAGCTGTTTCTCCACCACAGTAATTCCCATATGCAGATTTTCATTTAGCTCATGCTGACCTTCCCCTAGTCCTTCTTCTGCTCTGCTTCTTCCTCTCTTCACCTTGTCTTTCAGTCATCTCTGCCCCTTTTTGATTCCTGAGGTTATAATTTCCAGTATCTACCCTGTTATTTTACCCTCTCACTTCTGGGCTCTCTTGTCTGCCTGTACTTCCAGAGGGTCTCCCAGCTCACCTGATTTCCAATCTCAGTATCCTTTTTCAAAGTCACTCCCTGCTCACTCTGCTTTTCCAGCTGTCCATGCCCATTTCTTCCCAGCACCTCCTTCCAATCTAGCTTCACCAGGAGCAATTTTTATCCAATACTAGTCTACCAGATTGCACATCTTTGTTGAACTCCTTTCTCTGTCTCTAATCAGACTATGGCACTTGCTTCATTTCAATTTTCAATTGAGCTTCTCTGCATTAATTAGTGGGTCCTCATGGGAGGGGAACTGAGGGCACAGGAGAGAGAAACTCTGATTTTAGATCTGGAGTATGACGCTGCCTTGTGTCACCAGGTGGGAGAAGTCATTACAAGGATATTTTAATTTGATTTTAGTAGCCCTGAGCTGTACTGTGATGGTACACGTACTGTCTTGTCAGCTGAGAGCCAGGAGCTCAGCTAACATTGACAATCTTCAGAGCTTAGCGATGTACAGTCTTTTCAGATCTTGCCTGAATTTGGAAGAACTAGCAGCAAAAGGCAAAAAGGCATATTCTGGGCACAGAAACCTCTCCTGCCAAATTTAAGTCCAGCTTCCAAAGCACTGAAGCAGCAGAGCAAGACTTTTTATCATTGATGGCAACATATTCTCCCTAGCCTGTTTTGTGAAATTAACTGATAGTTGTATCTGGCATTTTCATAAAAATTAAATAAAATCACACTCAGGAAACACTGTAACTGGAAAATTTAGTCTGGGATAACTAAAGGTTGACATTGCTATATGTGAAATCAGAATCTGATAATGGGAAATGTCAAATGTGCAAAATCATAGGTAAAACGAATACCCTGCTGATATGAGTAACAGTTTTTAAAAGTCTGAAATATGTTCTAAATAGTTGAGGATAAATTGCAAACTGAACTACATCTCCAGAAATCATCTGATTCTTACATTGAACTAATGGCTGAATTTAGCCCTTTGTGTATAGCAAAACTTCTACTTTTTTAAACTTGCTGCAGGCAGACATTATAAATTCTCAGTTTTCTAAGGTCAGACATTACCACAATAATTGGAGAATCTGACCTCATGTGCAAGAGAGACTGCAACATTTTGCATACTAATTCTTTTATTTCACCTAAAACTCGCAGTTGAACAAGAAAACGGTTGTTAGTGTATCTAAACCCAGGTATCAATACACATGTATTCAGGGGAGTGGGATGTTTTCTGGGTTGTATTCAAGCTAAGAGGTTGAGCCTAACGGCTGTAATTACATGACTGTATCTTAATGGGAACACACCACTAGCAAAACATTCCAATTAACAGGGGATGTACTGAGCTGAAATAAATGGTTTTAAGTGATGATCAGCCTGGTGTAAAATTATAAACTCCATTGTTAGTATCAAAATGACTAATTACAGCTCTGATGCAGAATAGCATTCAGATTTTGAAATCTGTGGGACTAAACTGAAAATGCTTTCAGCCTTTTGCAAGACCTCCAGGGAAAAACGACGAGCGCACAATATTTAGCTTGCATTTTTATTTAATTGGTGCATTATTTCAGCATAAGGTATTATGTAGTATTTCATTCCTGTTCCTCCAGTCTTTTTTTAAATTGAGTTTCCACAGGATGTCCTAATTAGGAGACCCATACTATATACCCTCAAAGGAATTAAGGATTTCACTTCAGTTGAGTGGCATTTTTGACTGGGGAAAAAAAGCACATTTTAATGGGACAGAGAAAAACAGGGCAGCCAGGCTATTTAGAAAAAAGTGAGGAATAGGCACAAGTTTTATATAAGAATGTGTAATTCATTTAGGTGGTGCTCTTTTCTTGACACTTTTCTCAGACTATATGGTTCTAAATTATCTTAATTTAATTTGTACTTCTATGTAAAGCAATCTACACACATATTAAGGCTTTTTCTTCCTTTTGCATTACAGCTTTCATATTGAGCAAGCAAATGTTAAAAGCTGTTAAAAGAAGGCTCGAATCTGTTCCGTCTATTGATGGATTTTAAAATAAAAGCTCTTTGAAACTTTCATTCTTGTCATTGCAGCCCAGGAGCACTAAACCGCAAGCGTCTGATGCCACATGCTGACAGAGCAAGTCTTGAGAAAACGGTGGTAATTTTTCCACCTTTGCTCAGAGTGCCTAGCGAATGTTGAAAGGAGGAAGATAAATCAGATGTTTCTCTTTAGTAGAATATATGAAATAGTAAAGGCTGGAGATGCCTTGGAGTTCCTGTTTTGTTTTATTTATAATCTCTCATGATTGCTCTGAAAACTGAAAACATCCCTTAATAAACTACAATCTCTTTCTCTGTGACAGATTCCGGGTGAAGTAGAAAAGGTGTGATATTTCTGTAATTGTACAATACCCAGAAAATATATTATTCACTGAAATTTGATATCCTGCAGAAGATAAGAATTCAAAGAATAGATTCAATGAAGTTAATAGAACAAACTCTGTAGCCATATTATTCACTCATGGTTTGCAACATACTTTAAAAAGTGCAATCAAACGTACAAAAAAGTTGTCACCTATGTGCTATAATGATGGGCATCTTAGGCATATCCGATAAAGCTCACAAGATCAAAATTCTAAAAGCCGATTTTCCCGAAATCTGTCTCCTTGAATATTTAAAATAAAATCTTAAATTCCTAGATATTTATTAGTTCCTTGTACTTTTATAAAAAACACGTTAGCTTACTTCATATTTGGATATTATAGGTCTTGTAGCTCTGGTGAAAGATAAACTAATATATAAGATAGCTTCTAAATAAATACACTTTATTAAATTCTTTATATAAAAATTATTTAAGGCTTAACTATCTATCTTAAAAGATCTTCAAATTTTCATAATTTTAGTAAAATCTATGATTTATGAAGATAAGCATCTTAATTACAGAATAATCTAGTTTGGAAGAGACCTCTGGAGGTTATCTAGTCCAGCCCCCTACACAATGAGGGCAGGTTGCTAACCTAAGACTAACTCTTTTGAATACCTTTGAGGCTGGAACTCCACAGCCTCTTTGGGCAATATTTTCCAGCATTTGAACACCTTCATGGTGACAACAGCCACCTTTGCTGTGAGAGCACATGGTCAGCTTGTTGTCCACCAGTATCCATGAGGCATTTTCTGCAGATGTCAGAGTGAATAGCTGCTTTACCAAATATAGTGTTTCCTTAAAGAAAATCACCGAGTTGTGCTATTAGATGCATTGCTTTTATGGTGATTTTTCTTTTCTTTCCTTTGTATTTGATTTTAGTGCTAGTTGTTCAGCCCTGAGTCCCAAAAGCATTTTTAATGTACAAATTTCATTTGTACCTAAGACATTTCTGAAGGGACCTGTTAAATGAAACAAAGCAGACTTCTATTTACTTTGAAAAGCACCCAGCAGCTAATGTCATACACTGGAGACATACTGCAGCGCATGTTTAGTAATGGGAATGTGCAGCCTTAAAGCTCTGGACAAACCCATCAGGAACTACTGAAATCCCCTTTTTTCAGATATGCCACTTCAAAATTACATTCAGCAGCAAGATAATAAATCTGAATTGGGAATATTTATCCAGTAAGTTTTCAATTCAATCATGTGTCAGTGAACTGTGACAAGGGCAATGTCCCTCTGTAATGTCAAACCTAGACATCTTTGAGTCATTGCTTTAGTTGTCATCAGCAATCATGTATATGTTGTTTGAGCAATAGTTTGATATCAAATATACTGATAGTACTCTGACAACAAAGTAATAATTAATCTATATCTTGAGCCTTCAGATTACTTTTCTGTACAAATGTGTTACCAGCACATGGTATCTGTGATGGGAAGAACCTTCTTTATGGGCTTCTGACGAATCTCATTCAAAGCTTGCTGACTCAGTAGCCAAACTAGTATAGCCTTCAGTGGGTTTTGGATTAAAGGCATTAGATTTTAGGGAAATTGAATAATCTGTAAAATAAGGATCATAATATTTCTCCCTAGTAAAAGTAATTGAAATTCATAGAGGGAAAGTACAAAGTATGCACTATTACTTTTTAATCTCTATTAAGAAAACTGGTTTTATAAATTTTTATTTAATTAATTAAATTATTAATTTAAAGCGGTCCAAGGTCTCCTGTGTTTGGTGTTTCATTTGTTTCTTTCAGTTGAAACAAGGTGGTTACTATGGAAACAAAGACATTGCAAGATTTCAGTTGCTGTTAGCTTTGGGAACAAATATATTATTATGAAAGAAAAAAAAACCCTGAGATATTGAACTATAAAGTAGAATAAGATACTTCTTAATTAACAAATCCTGGATAAAAGCTAGTTTTATACTGTAAGTGTGTGGAATAGGAGCCACTCTGTCAGAAACAAATGAAAAAAATGAAAGTGAATGGAGCTGCCGTTTCAATATTCAATAATATTATCTAGAATATGCAATTTCCCAGATGTAATTCCCATATCTGGCACGAACAGTTACAACAAATTGAAAGGCTTACCAACACAAACGTGCTTTTCATGTCACAGTGTAACTGCAAAACGTATACACTTCTAGAAATAGCAGAGCAATTGGGAAAATAGAGCTGCTCTTGACATTAGTTATGTGGGCAATATATGGCACAGTCCTCCTGGCACCCCCTCAGCTATTTGCACAATTATGTTCTTGGCCATCTCACAGACTTGCGTGTTTATGCACGGGGCAAACAAGCGTGCATGAAGAAATGGGGAATTGAAGCCCCTTAGTCTGGGAGAGCCTGACAACCTGAGAGTTAACAAGTGTTGCCAGGCTTTGCTTTCCAAACTCCTGGAGATATGGGAAAAAGTGGGCAAGCCAGTAGGAATTAAAGAGATGCCAGTTATCCTCTCCCATACGTAGCCCATTTTTGAATTAGTGACCCTATAGTGTTCTAAATCAGGAAAAAGTTGCATAATTGAAATGAGCTCAAACTGGGCAAATCAGCTCAAAATACAGGTGTGGAGCCCAGTGATTAAGAGCCCAAGCTCACCAGCAGGTTGATTTCACTGTAGTAGTTGCTAAAACACACTCATATGTGTGCGCACACCTGCACATGCACACGCACACAGAGGCACGCTTAAAAGCATTATTCAATTATAGATACAGCTCTTTAATTAATAAATACACTGAATAAATAATCAATTGTAGAACACCCCAGTTTGGAAGGGAAGTCAAAAGATTATCTGTTCCAGCCTTTCATGAGAAAGAAAGACTAGATGAGGTTATCTAGTCTATCTGTCCAATTACATCTTGAAAACTCTTGGTGATGAGGTCTCTACCATGTCGCTGATGAGACTGCTACCTTGAGCAATTTGTAAAAAAATTCTTACATCAAGATGAAACCTCTTCCAGTGCAACTTGTACCCATTGCTCCTTGACTTATCCATGTGGCTTCTTGTGAAGAGAGAGACTCTATCGTCTTCATAACCACCCTTTAAATACAGACCTAACTCCTTCAGTCAAAACTAATTCTTTCAGTCAAGGAAAAGAATAAAGGAAATTAAAGATTTCATGGGGTGTTTTCAATACTGTTGAATGTACGAAGTCAGGCTCAGCCCTCAATCAGTGTTGTGTGACCTCAAAATGCTATTGTTAATCATGCACAGAAATACCCTCTGTTTTTCCTCAACACCTTCGGAAAATTGCATAATATTTTTTTCCAGGTTACAGAGCATGTATGAGTACATATGAAAATGCATACTTGTTTGTGTATGTTTCATACAACTAAAGAGAAGGTGTTTCTCACAAGGTCGGTAGGCCTGACTCTCAGAAGCAACTGTTGTAAAAAGTGCAAACTTAAAGTAAGGTCCTGGGTGAATTAAGCACGTCTTTTCTCTGACAAAAACTTTGAGATAAAAATCAAAAATAGTTAATTAAAGGCTCCAAATAAATACTTCCATGGGCTTTACAGTTTTTATATCTTCCCAAAGAGCCATGAAAATCATTTACTTATATAATCAGCATTGGCTCATGTTTTCAGTGGAAAAAGTTTACCAGCCTTGATAGTAGGGAAAACTTCAAAGGCTGTGATAAATCAAATTAATAATTTGTCTGGAGGAAGTCTGTATAAATTGGTCATGTTATCTAAATGTGTCAAATGAAATGTTAAGATCTCCCTCTCTCTTTCTTCAGGAATAATTGGATTTGCACATCTTTCTCAAGTTCTAGCCTTTTCCAAAAAATAGCACATATATTTTTTATTGTCTGAATGCCTGACATGATAAGTGGTTACAGAAAAGTGGCCAAAGCTATATGGGAGGGTTCAGGCAGGCAGATTGTACATTTTCCTACTGTTAGCCCACCTGATGTGAAGATGATAAGCAGGCCATGTACAACTAGCTCAGTTCTGCATCCATAATATAGATATGCTGGACTGGCTAAGATGAGAGGGTCTAAGGTTCTTTTTAAATCATTCAAAGGTAAGTTAGAAGGTTTCATTACTCACACGTGAGTTCATCTAGAGGACCATTATTTCTGCATTTGACATTCTGGAGGAAGAAGAGATAACAGGAAAATGACACTTTTAAATTATCTTGATTTTTCTCAAATTTCTAAAGTTTTAAAGAAGGATTGGGTTATACCTATCACTTCCTGTTTTTATAGAAAAGAGACTGTGGATTCAGATGTTTTATTCTCTGTTATTCATACATATTTTGTTCTTAACTGGACATTCATGGAATTCTAGGATATATATGTATTTAGAAATTGCTTTGGTTTTCTATGAATTAAATGTTCTTTTCTGATGCCAGATTTACAAAATTTACTAATGCACATTTGTATGTTTAATGTTAAGGCAAAGACAAAGCATCTTGTCCTTATTTTATTAGTAAAATGTTCAAAGTCTCTTCCTATTAGAACATATGGATCTCTTATTAATTGTTCCAGTTCTTTTATGAACAGAACATGTAGATCTTTACTTAGTGTTCTGTCTTTCAGCTGAGAATCTGAAATGTCAAGAAAAGAAAGTTCCAACTCAGAAGCTGCAGTACAAAATAATATGTTAGAAATTGAAACAGTGATAGATAAACCTGTGCTTATCAGATAGATAAAACAGTGCGAGTTTGAAATCCCTAAGGTGTGCATGTTTAGGTTTATACTTACACTTTTTTTCTAAAAACATCCTTTGATTTCATATGATGTGATCTATCACCTTGTCAAACTACAGCAGAATTTTTATTTTTTAATGGTATGTTTTAAATATCTTGAGAGACCAGAGTTCTGTGATGCTACTAGGAATGTATTGTCACAATTCACTGATTCTTACTGGCCTAAGTTTTACCCCAGATATATTTTCAAGCTGTGTATAAGCTGAAGAAAAAAGGGAAAACAATGTCTGGAATATAATGATGGGACCTCAAGAACTGATGAAGTAGAACTAGCTTGAGTTACGTTTATGTTTTGGCATGCTACAAGTGATTTATTATCATAGGAACATATTAAAAATAAATTACAAAAGTACTTGCAAACATGATTTCTTGAGCTAAAATTCACTACTTTGAGGTATCCTCATGCATTTGTTCATATTAGTATGAACAATTCATTAGTTCATACTAACTGATTAGTTCATATTAGTAAAATGAAACACATCTGTGATTATCTGCAGTGCTGAAATAAGTGAAATAAGCAAGTCTGCTGTGGCCTCCACATGGGACATTTGCTTTTGGCTTGTTGGATTTTTTAACTATTCCATATATATTGTCAAGGGCTGTTAAATAATAATCTGTCCTTGAATTATTGGGCCCTCAACTGATAGTTGGATTAACATTGAGCTCGTTATTGCATTTTAATCTGTATGAATGTGGATTCCAATAGGGACTGAAAAATAATATCTTAGGAGGGGAAGGAAAGGAATTATGTCTTTGGGTGCTCCCCTGGCTGTAGCATGCATCCCTCACCCCCTGAACATTTTCTTGAGCATCCAAGTTACTTTCAAACCTTCCACCCAGAAACTCTTGGCACTGTTCACTGCTGGCAAAGCAAGAGCCAGCAACTGAGTTCAACTCAGGTTCATAAAACCTAGCAGGATGTGAGGGGTGCATTGTAGCAGCAGCAGGGCAGGTCACAGCATGACCAAAGGAAAAGGGGCAAAATATGTATGTGTTTTGGAGGTAAGAGTGGTGAGGGAGATCAGGGTGTCAGGGAATGGAATTGGATCCACTGCTGAGGTGAGAGGAGGAAAAGCTTTTAGTGTTGTAAATTAAATGAGAAAGAATGATACTTCTGCCTGATGACTATTTCCTTGGTATGCTTTTCTTTATCAGTTGCAAATCATAGAATCATAAAATGGTTAGGGTTGGATGGGACCTTAAAGATCTTCTAGTTCCAACCCCCCTGCCATCAGCAGGGACACCTTCCACTAGATCAGGCTGCTCAAAGCTTCATCC
>NW_010311298.1:118138-134335 GCF_000700745.2 Antrostomus carolinensis | reverse complement strand
AAAAGTCCCTCCCCAGCTTTCTTGTAGGCCCCTTCAGGTACTGGGAGGCCACTATAAGATCTCCCCGGATCCTTCTCATTTCCAGGCTGAACAGCCCCAACTCTCTCAGCCTGTCCTCATAGGAGAGGTGCTCCAGCCCTTGGATCATCCTCGTGGCCTCCTCTGGACTCATTCTAACAGGTCCATGTCTCTCTTGTGTTGGGGGCTCCAGAACTGGATGCAGTACTCCAGGTGAATACAAATACAAAGCAAAAAATGAAGTGCTATTTTTGTTGTGTTTACTTTTCCACTGCATCAGTATTTAAATTATACTCAGACCTTAACCTGGTTTTCCAACCAAAAGCTCTTGGTTCTTTGTTGTTGGTTTGGTTTGGTTTTTGTCTTGCTTGGGTTTGAGTTTGTTTTTTGTTTGTTTGTTTTTTGTTGATTGGTGAATTTGAAATCTGAAGTTGATCTCTGATGAAGTATTGTCATAAGGGTTAGGCAGGTCGGAACAGGAACTCCACCTGAGTATGACAGAAATATAAAACAAATTCTGTTTCCAAATCATGATCTGTGCCTTGCAGTTTATATTTACTATTTAGTTTAAACTCAGTTCACCACCATCGTATTGTTTTAATAAGTATGTAATTGTACTAAGATTATTTAACATTATTATCTGGTTTTATCCATAGCAATGTGTAAAGTCAAAGATTTCAATATAATAACAAATCTGTAGCTGATATCTAAGTCAAGTATTATTATTTTCCTAACTCCTAAATTCAAGATCTGGTGCTTGGTCAAAAGCAAAATACTGATAAATTATATTATCAGGCCAGGTTGACAAGTATTTTAGATTAATATTTAAGCCTTCTTTTCAAAAAATCACTTAAGCCCATGTCTAAACTTTAAAACTATGTGTAACTCAAGTTCACCACAAGAAACTTCTTTTGGTGCATTTACTCAACATAGTAGAGGGTTTTAGTAAACTGAATAGGAAACAGAGCAAATGAAGAGAAAAAACAGAGATTTACACTTCAGTGTACACCAAGCTCTAACCGCAGGCAGCAAGACAATGAGCATGTCCCAGAATAAGCACTAAACTGGACGGATGCCAACATTTTTATTGCAAGTAACCTCTTACAGCTGGAGCCTATTCACTGGAAGGAAAAGGCAGAGCCACCAATGACTTCAATGGCCCAAAACCAGAGTGCTCAAGAGTGGAAGCATTAGCTCATGGTGTACTTCTTGGTAAAATCCTGGGGAGTTTGTAAACACAACAAAATAACATAAAATGTAATTGAAGATGATGTTTTGTTTAGTATGATTCACCCTAAGTCAGAGTTGGGTCTTTCTGGTTGACTGGTTGGTTGACACTTGCCTCATGCTCCATGCCATTGGACAGTAGATCAGCATTTTCCAGAAGAGATGCTGTACTCTGGCTTCACTTGGTCTTACCAATGGTGCCTATATGGCTCCTAAAATTCCACCAGAGCTACATCTGGGAACATATTGTGTTCGCAGATGCACCTGTTTACTTACTATAGAGGAACTGCATAGAAAGTCACTCCCATTTCTTCAATAAATTCCTGCAGGTGTTATGTTTAGCCCAACTGCTAGATGCTGCACCAGTAGCAGAAAAAGCCAATGTGTACCCTGGGTGTCCTAGTCCTTCCAGTTGTTCCAGGAGGTGGACTTTAAGCTTCATTCTCCAGATGGACAATTAATAACCTAAGGAGGGCAATCTATAGAGGTCCTTCAAAGTACTGTTTGCCATACTGGGAAACATAAATGCAGATGGGTGCAGCTGCCTCAAATGGTAGCTTTGTTATAGGCCAGCAGAAAGAGCTGAATTAGGTTTGTGACAGGTCCACCAGTCTGCTACCTAACACAGACCAAATCACCATGTTGACCTTCTCTAATCCTTGCCTATCTAGCTGTCCTTTCTAACCTGCCAGTTTGCATAATACTGAATTGCTTTTTATACATACCTGGTTAGATAAGGCGGAATTTTTCAACCGCAAAATGCAGTAATATGTACTGACTGATTAAAACCAGATTTTTTTCCAGAATACAACCTCTTAAATAAAATACAAATTTTAAGAAATATCTAGGCAGACATCTGTAGAAGCCAGAACTTTAGTAACACTGCATAAATTGTGGTTCTTTAGATGAGCTTTTTGCTTTCTCTTCATATAAATGTCTGTCATTACTTATGTACAAAACTCAGAAGTTCAGGTTTTGAAATGAATGCTACCCAGATCTTGCTTGTGCAAGATTCGATTAAGCATCTCATGAGCAGGAGCTCTTGTTGAACTCCTGGTTTCAAGTACGTTCCTTGTCCTGGGAGGGTGGAAGTGGATGCAGCCAGGGTGCTGCAGGACAGCTGTGCAACATTTCAAGTTCTCCTTAGCCCCCTTCACTGTACTGAATTAGCCCATGGGGAAAAAAATGAGCTTATGAACCCTTCAGCTCTCCACAATAAGTCTTTCATGACATGTTTTAAATGCAGAATGTCTGGTACTTGTGCTCTTTTAAAGCTTCAGCTTCCAGTTTGACTACTGCATTGAATTAAAAAGAAAAAAAAAATCAAATATATTAGGTCCTAAAATATATCTACAGTTTTGCAAACCTTTATTAACGCACGTATCAGTCCAAGACTGGTTTTGGTTTTTAATTTAGTTAAACGCTTAATCTAGTCTTTCTTGATTCCTGATTATTATTCTGGTCTTTCTTTGATTAATGACTCACTAGAAATAGGGCTGAACCAACTCCCCAGATCCTGGCCAAGTCAACATTTGGATATCTTCTAATAGTTTAATTGGAATGAGAATCTCTAAAAAAGCTGCTTGTCCTATATAGTCAGTTTTGTCACTGTCTAAACTGGGACAAAGTTTTTATAACATGTTTGAATGCCCTCAGAAAACAAATTCCTTTCTCTGTTTAGAAGAAAATGTTAACTTCTTTTCATTGTTTGTATGTCCATTTCACATTATACTACTGAAAAAAAAAACCTAAGCAGTGTCAGTTCCATTAGCCTGTGTTCTTGGTAATCATGGTCCCTGGTACAGGCAGATTAGTTTTGAAGTGTATATATATTGTTTCTTTCCAAACCTAATACTGTGCATCAAAGGAAAACTTTTCCTATAGTGTACTATGTATGACTCTTGTCTTATCAGAGGTCCCAGCTGTGAAATGTCTCTTATGCTCTGAGGGAGGGAGAAGCAGTGATGAAGGATGGCTAGAGCATGGCAGCAAAGCAATTCACAAGGCAGGTAACTGTAGTTAAATCAAAGGGCAGAGGTATGGCTGCAAGTGGCAAGTGTCCATGGTATATTTGAGGGCATGGCTTTGCAGAGATATGAGAGTGCAGTTGTAGGGTTTCCCTAGAACATTGTCCTCACAGTTAATAAAGGTTTTGTGTGGTCAAGAACCTGAAATGCTTGGATTTTCTTTAATGTTCACAATGTTCCATTTTAAAAAATGGTTAATAAAAAAGTAAGCTACATTCCTATGAAATATGGAAATAGGCCCAACGTAGTTAACATCGTTTAAGTCATAGTGGCTTCAAATGCAGCTATTTTTATTGCACTTTTAATAAAAATAGTCCTGGACAATTAATTAACAGTATAGTATCTCATGGGTCTTTCCTTTTGATATACTGTAATCACTTGACACAAAAGTCTTAGTCCCCAGGAGTGTATTAACATCATAGCTGTTATTTCTTTTCACATGGATATGTGGAGTGCAGTTGTCAAGCCCTGCACATTTGAGACTTGAGGTCAATCATTCCTATTAACCACAAATGTTACCCATTCCCTGGCTGGAGAAATACAGGGTTGAGCATGTGTATCCTACGGAAGAGCAGTCATCTGTTTCAGGACAAGTACATAGAATAAAAATTAGCTTAAGTTTTTCCATGTGCACCTGGCATGTGCATTTAAATAAGAACACCAAAGGAAACATTAAACTCACATACACCCAAAACCTGGCTCAAAACCATGCTTGAGATTCTGGCAGTTCTTCTGGAATTGATTGGCAACTTTTTAATAGATTAGACACAAGTCCTGGAGGCAACAGGCCTAGTTCATAGGGTATGTCACCACAACAAGGTGGAAATGTAGTGGGAGCACATGCAAGCATAAGTTCTTTGCTTTAGGAGGAAAAACAATTGCAGTGAAGATGTGGTTGCATGGACTGTTAGTGGCAGGGTGTATATCTATGATCTCCAGCCAGCCTGCATGTACTAAAGACTGATCTGCCATGTCAACACCGTTCTTGCTGCCCCGCTAGCTTGAGTAAATTAAGATACAATCACACTTCTACTTTGTGGCATTTTATTCCTCATCTCTGTCTTACTGCAGTGTAACTGTGTGGCTTTTGGTTGCATACTTTAACCAACCAAATCTGAAAATATATAACCTCCATTTCAGATTGACTATTTGTAAAGAGATGATAGGAGAGTGGCTGTGGTTCTCATCAAACCTATATAATTACTTAACCTAATTTCTGCTATGCAGGGCTCTGATAAACCCAAGAGGCTCTCCAAAGTTGTTTTCTTCTTTAAACCAGGAGGTAGCCTCAAAATATGCCTTACTGTGGTCAGTTCTACACCAGGAGCAAAGGAAATGCAAACTACTGTCAATGTTTGCTGCCAAAGGGCTTTGGTCATGTTGGATTTGATATAAATGGTGAGCAATGTTGTTACAAAATACTGTCCCACAGTGTGTGTGAGTCTTAGTGTGTGCTGCAGCTTCAGTGGATTGGTTCTCAGAACTTTCCAGTAAGCAGTGAGTGGGAAGTACAAATGTGTACTTACATTTAACAATGGCATGAAAAAGAATATTTTTAATGTGAAAAAGACAGTGGCTTTACTTCAAATGGAATTTAAAATCTCATTGTAGCTGATAGCTATCTATTTTATCTTGTGGCCCTTTGAATAGACATTTTTATGCTTCTGAGAATATTTCTGGGATGTTGCCGTTTTCTCTGCTGTGACGTAAGGCAGAAGCACACAAGTCAGTGTTTTTCTTCTTAAGAGGCTTACATTAATTTATTTTGACAGCATTTTCAACCCATATAGTAGCTCAGGACTATCTGTTTGTGCTAGCAATGCTTTGCGTGAGACTGTTAATTTGGCAAAGGGCATGGGTTCACATTTGGTTTTCATAGACTGATAGATTTAAAGGCCAAAAGAGACCATTATGATCATCTAGTCTGACCTCCCCTTCAATCAGGGCACAAGCCTCACGCAATTGTTACTGCAACAAGATCATTACTTCAGTGTGAGCTAGACAGCAGCTTAAAGAAGGTATCCAGTCCTGAGTTGCCTTCCTCTAATTTTTAGCATTAATTTTTTTCATCTTCAGACTCCAGTCCCTGGATCATATCATTTTATAGGCATGCAAAGTCAAAATGAAACATCATCCTCAACTGTCTTTTTCAATTACATGTCTGTAGATTCCATCTACTTGGATTTATCCCAAGACTATAGGAATATTTATGTTGTATAGTTGTCAGACCATGCTAAATAGACAGTAAGCATTCTTTTCACTTTATACTGGATACTGTAAAAACAATTGAAAAGCATGCATGGAATGCCAGGATCTTGGGCTAGATCTGCATTGGCAAGTCAGGAAATATTCAGCCTGGCTTCTGGTTTTGTGGGCAATTTGCATCCACTGAGTTGACATGCATGAAGCCTGTTCACATAGTGAATGCACAGCAACTATTGTCCTTTTAAAAACCAACCCCTGCATTTCTAAGATCAGTTTTAAATAGACACATAAAGACAAATATTGGCAAGTGACAACAAAAGATAAGGAAAGGCAGGTGGAAGTGTTTAAGAAATTATCTATAGTATTTCTAAAAATGCAGTTCCAATCTGGTTCACCTAAGAGAATGGCAGTAGAAGATTAGGTAGGAGGAGGGAAGATACTTTGAATAAGCTTATGCTGTCACTCATCTTCATATGTACTCATCATAATGCAGGAACACACTTTCTCCAGACTTAAAACCTGGCTATAATTCACTGTCCCAGGAATTTTGGCCTACTGCACTGGAACAATTTTTCAAGATAGCCAGAGCTCCAAATTTGGTGTTGCAGTTTTACACAACCTGGGAAGTTTCAGGTGTGGATGTGAAAAGGGTTTGTGACACTTTGGAAAGTCTGAACAAGTTAAAGTGCTTCTGAAATCTGAAGTCTTTCAGGCACTTTACAGCTCTCCCTCTACAGAGTAAAGAGTGCTGGGCTCGAACTCCACTTCTGGTAAATACTGTCGTGTGGTAACGAAAGTGGTGCCATGGTCAGCATGGGAATGGAATAGGGAAAAGAACTAGAGGAAGATACTGCCAAGAGAAAATTTGGGTAAACATACTGCAAGAATTCATTGAGTTTTATGACCTTTAAAACTTTCAAGTCAGGCCAGTTTTAAGAGCTGCCATTCAGTACTTTCCCTAGTGAAACTGGAAAGATTGACATTAATTTCAGAAAGCAGCTGCCAGGTTCTTGCTATTTGGTAAAGCATTAATATAAACTGATGTTCTTCAACAGCAATTTATCGATATTCTGATACTTCTTGACTTTAAAAGACCCCAATCTCTTGCATACCAAACTGCAAGGAAATAAAATTCCAGGCTTTCCAGTTTGAAAATTACACAGTTCAAGGAGCTGGAGCACAAGAATGCCTTAACTTTAATTTTTGTAAGGCAACTCAGTTGATTAGTAGCTATTCTCCATTTTCACAATTGGGAAATGCAGAGGACATCAGGAGACCTATGTGAAACCATAATAATATATATGGGTTTATGTTTATATTCACTGGATAGGGAACTTATTCTAAATTTTTGTTCTTTATCCAGGATTTGAAAATATCCTGGCTATAATAATATATATAAAATCTGTTGGTAAATAAATTTCTATTTCAGAGAAAATACTTATTCTTCATATATTAATGGCCTTAGTTGAAGACACTTTCAGGTTATTTAAAATCACTGCAGTATTCCATAACAGCTTTAAGAACATTTTTTCTTCATCGTTTGTGTAAGTCTCAAATGTTAGCATTTATCGTGTCCAGTAGTACATTGGAAATTAGGCAATCTCTATCAATATTATACATTTTTTATTTCAAATCTTTTGGTATAAAATATTAGAACATGTAAAAAATGAATATGTGGGCAATAAGAAGGTATATAAATATAATTTCAATTGCACATTTGGACCCCCGTAACAAACCAGTTTTTAAAGACAAAGGTTATCTGATACTGTAACTGTATATGTTATTTTGACTTTGCATGTGAGTCTCAGCTCTACAAAGGGACATCTAACAGCACAGCAAACATGCCTTTGCAATTAAATGATCATTCACTGTACTGCTTATAGAAACACGAGATAGAGCCCAAGTTGTTCGGTAAAGAATGCCTGTTCTTGTTACTCTTGTTACTCTTGTTTTAATGGGCTATAAAATAAATGCAGTGTAGAAGGTATTTTTACAGCCAGACCTTGTGATACATGATATGCATGGTTGTGCTGGGGAGAAAACTCCAAAATTATGTACTTCAAACACCCATCACGCTTCTCGGAAGGGTTATATACATGAAGCTATCAAAATCCTGTGCTATCTGTAATACTCCTCTGGTGTTTACAGCCTCAGCCCTGGTAAATGCCAAAATACGTATGGCTCAACAGTGACATACTGCCAGCTTCATTTATTTGTAGCCTTATGCAAGCAGGGGTAAGGAGACCGCAGGGCTGCAGAAAGGGAGGGCAAGGAACAAAGCGTTTGAAAGCAGCAAGAACTAGGCAGGGAGTAACAGCACCAGAAAACACACACGAACTCACACACATTAAATGCATGCAGGGAGGTGGTAAGGATGGAGCGGGGGGGAAAGGATGAGAGAAGTCAGGTGGGTTAATAGTAGCTGATGGGACTTAAGCGATGTAATGGATAGATAGGGGGGGAAAGCGGTAGCGTTAAGAAGTCCATTAATAAAAGATGAGAAGGGATGAAACTAATGAGCTCTCTGCAGAGACACTACAGCCCTTGTGAGGAGGGAAGCACGGAGCCGAGTGCTGGTATTCTTGTTCAGTACTTCCTAGGTACTGGGGACTGCTCAGAGGACAAAGTACAATTAAAAGGCAGGGACTGCCAGCCTGTCAGGAATGCTATGCAAGGGACTAGTCTCACACACACAATGGTGAATAACTATGAGCAACAGCTTGTCATGCCAGCAGTCCCCAGGATTTTCAAAATGAAATATATGTCCCTGAAGTTACTGAAATAAATGAGCATTTACAGTCAGGACTATTTTAATGGCTTACTGCTTTTTTTTTCTTCCTTATTTTTCTGTTTTATGTACCCAAGTTATATTTACAGGGCTTTCTTATCTCTGTGGAAACTTTGCATTTCATGCAAAACCAGGACTTTTTTATGCCCATGTGCTTCCAGAAGATGGAATTTCATGTAAAATAGCAGCTATCATGGGATGTATAGTAAAAGGGAGGAGCTGGTAGTTGCAGGTTCCATAGTGCCCTGCAGGGTCCTGCTCCTAAGGCAACCAGACCAGGGAGCAGGTCACAGACATCACAGATCTCCTCCTCATGCACTTGGATTTCCTTCCTGTGGATACAGAGGAGAAAGGAAGCTGAAATATTTGTTTCTAGACCTCAATCTCACATGCAGTTTTACAGTGGCCAGAATTTGGCCTCAGATCTGGAAGATGGAAAGCACTCCAAGCTCCCACAGTTGCAGATATTTATTGCAACCCTTATCAGTTGATAAACACAGACACAAGCCACAAGTTCTCTTTTAAGAACAATTAGCAAAGGCATAGTCTGTGAGTAGACATTTAATTCTTATGAATAGAAAGGATGTTTTCCTTTAGAATTATTTATTAAAAAATATAACTCTACTGAACTAGGGAATTAAATCAATTAGATCAGTCTGCCCCCAGCACTGTGAATCCCAGGAAGAAAGTGCTGACCCATCAACTGGGTCCTTAAAAGTACAGTCCCAAAGAAGCACATGCTCAGAGACCTCAATTAGCAGCAGACTTTTAAATTCAGATGTTAGACTGAGAGCAGGAAATAAGGGGTCAAGAAGTGTTCTCAGACAAAATAAACCACTTTTTTTTGGTCAAATGATTTTACCGTCTACTATTCTCCTTACCCACCCCCCCTTTTTTTTTTTTTCTTGACTAAAACTAATTGCTTAATCTAGTTTTCAGTAAGTCCTTAGAAACTTTATTTTCTATAACTCGCTCTTATCTTGAACTTTCCTACTCTCTTGTCTTGCTGTACTTGTTGCATAGACAAAACATCTAATGGAGCATATAAAAAGGAAAGTCTCATGTTAATTCCTGTGTAACTACAAAATTCAGACTCTGAAAGTATATCAGTTTTTCAGCTGTTCACCTAAACATTAAATTCTTCAAAATGCTAATGTGTTGTTTTCTTTCTTTTTGACAGCAAAATTTGGAGAGTAACCTCACCAACCTTATTAAGAGGAATACTGAACTGGAAACTCTTTTGGCGAAACTCATTCAGACCTGTCAACATGTGGAAGTGAGTACTGACCTCCATTCGAAATACTTGTAAACTGAATTATATTCACTCCTAGCATTCAGGAACAAAAGTTTAAACAAAAAAAAACCAACAAGCGCAGAACTAAATTAAAGTAGTGGTAAACTGATTTGGAGCTTTTTCACTGATAAATTGTATTCTCCATACAGATGACCTCCTTTACATTCCTTTCTTTCCCCTTTTAATTATGATATGTTTGTATGGCCCTCACCTCTGCAATACTTGAGCACATCACTCACTATCTGTAACTTGTTTATCTTTTTGGGTCTTTTGTGAGGTAGAGTAATATTTATAGGTAGGAAACTAAGGCAAAGAAATAGTAACAACCAGATCCACAACAATATTTAGATTTCTATCAGCCACTGATTTTTTTTTTTTTTTTAATCAGAAGTAAGTATCTAAATGTGGACTCAAAAGTCATACATTAAATATATTTATCTTCAGAAGAAGAAAGGTGCATACCGGCCTTTGAGCTGACTCAGTTACACATTCCACTTTGAATACCACGGAATACCTTTAGCAGGGAGGGGCCTGAATCCATATTTCCCCAAAATCTGGGGGATTTTTTAGATGGAGCTGTGGGGGCTGCTGCTCTACATGCAAATTAAAATAACCACAAACTAATTCAGACATGAGAGCTGACACAGGAGGATATCAGAGTCCAAAACAGACTCTTTTTTAGCAAGGTTTCTTTTTACTTTTTGCCAAACTATGAGACCTTTTCAGTTCCTTATAGTACATTCAAGTTAACAAAACTAAAGCTACTCTGAACAAAAGCTTCCATATCATACAAAACTTGCAAAAGACATCATTAGTTTATGCTTTCTGCCAATAAATATTATACAAACATCCCCGTGGCATCAAAACTTTATCACCAGTGCTTTCCTTGTCAGTCTCAGCCATGAGTCCCAAGTGACCCACTAGATACAAAGCATTTTCACCCTTCCTCCAGGTAAACTGTGTCTGAGAAACACTGAAAGATTAGGAAAGGCACAATATTATGAGGCACAAGCGCTTGTTGACAGATATACTGGATTAATTGAGTTACAGCACGTTCATAATTTGCAGTGCTATTGGTTAAGTTCAGTTGAAGACAGCATGGGAAAGTTAATGTGGTAGGAATCAGAGGAGCTGGCACAACATAAATATTACTGCTTTAGAGTAATAATTCACAGAGAAAAGGTATTTTCAGTTGAACAGCTAATTACTAGTCAGATTGGCAGGGAAAACTTATTTTCCCTGTGAAAAATGACTAGGTTTTCATTTGCATTGCAATGCTGTCTGTTGGTAGGCTTCTGCACAGGACCGTTTCACTTCAGACTGCAGTGCAGTTCCTGCAGCAGCCTCATTTATTCAGAAAAGCGGTCACTGTATGTTCATAGCAGACAAACAGTGTTAAATAATAAGTGTTGTGTAGAAAAGGTATTCCACTTTGAGTATGGTTGTCTGTATATGTGAAAGGAAGCCAGGTTTCTTCATCAGTGCTACCTATGGAGTAGCCCTGGGGAAAGTGAGTGAGGAAGGCAGCCTTAACCCTGAGCTTCTGAAACATGGATATAATTGAAGAGAAAGTTAGTTGCATCATGAACTGCCATAACACAGCCACCTGCCAGCTCCACAGAAAGGCACTCTCTTTTTAGAGAAGCCTCTTTTTCCTCCTTATGAAGTCCAGTGGAAGTCCTCCATAGGACTTCTTCTTTTCTGTCTTTTTCAAACTAAAGTTCAGTCACCTAATTAAGCCTAAAACCAACTTTTCTTTTGAACAGATTCAAAGTCACATCTTGAAAATTTAGCATCTGCTTAAGTACTTCGTTGACTGTGGCAATGGCACATCCTGCAGAAAAAAATGAAAAAAAAAAATCCACCCAAAAACCCCAAAGCCAAGCAAAGCAAACCAAACCAAACCAAAAAAACCCCAAGACTGTTCTTCCAAAGAGATAATCTCATCCATTTTTCTAGCTGCTCCACCTCTGTGGAGCCTTACTGATTTGATGAGGCTCTTCAAAACCATGAAACTCTATCCACAGTATCACACTCGAGGTGAACAGCTTGAGTTCTTTGTAAAGGCAGCAATAAGATCAGGTAGAACAACTGTAGTATCAGCTGGAACGACTGTAGTAGATAATGAGAGACAGAGACAAGACAGGTTTTCTTCCTCTGTATATGAAACTCAGAGCAAAATCCATAAAGCAGATAGGGCCAGGACAGGATAAGGCCATTGCTTCATTAGTGGCCTACATCCAAGATGGGCTAGATTTGGAAAATTTAAAATGGGTCCTCCATCTCCTCTGCAATTCTGCAATATATTATGAACTCTAAGGTTTTGTATTACAAAAAATCCAACTTGTTCAACTGGTAACAGATGTGCTACTGTCCCTGGAGTCCTCTTTTAGAAAATTTTTCTGTAGACAAAAAGCAATAGCAGCAAAGTTGTTAATTAATTCCTACCATGTTTAATTCAACAAATTAGTCTAATTAGCATTTAAATTAGCTAAATATTAAGAAATGAGCTTCAGTCAAAACCCTAGACCTAGGCCATGCTGGAAATCAGGCAAGTGGGGATGTGGAAGTAAACTTTAAAGCTATCTCTGTTTCTCAGAGCTCTGTGAAAACTTCAGATATGATGGAATATCTTCAACATTAGAGAAGCTGAGGCTTAGGTAGATTTTTAAAAAGGCAGTATGCTCTCTTTGTTTGTGCTTCTTTGTGACAGAAATTCATCCCAAACCAGGAACCCCAATGAAGCAAACAGTATATTGGTTGTAACTTTAATGTTACAAATTTAAAATTACGGACTATTAGGAAAAGCTGAATGACTGTAGTACTGTTGTCACTCACTCAAAGGTTGAAACCGAACATGTAGATAAATTTATAGGAAATGCTTTCTTTTTCATTTTTTGATACAATATATCACAGATGATGTAAAAACGTATACAATTTAAACACATAAAAATATAGGTAGTACAATTTTAAAACTGCTTTTACATACTTTGATTTTCTTAATTTTAAATTGTTTAAATAATATTATTTTAATGTTGATTTAGAGTTTTGGGGGTTTAAAACTAGTTGGAAAAAAAAGAAAAGCAGCTTTGGGTTTCACACATAATTTGAACTTTGAAAATCAAGGAAGGAAAGGAAATTATTATTCCTTGTGTTAAAGTAAGGGGTATATAAACTTAGAAAAGAGTTACACTAATTACCATTTATTTGTAGAAATAAATGCTAACATTTTTTAAAGCCTTTGTCATGTCATAAACCAAAAAAATCAATATCACATGAAAAATGAAAAAGGAATGTCTTTTTTGGCTTTTGATATGGAGCAGAAGGCAGAAGATGATGTTTCCGAAAATGAACAACAAACAGGCTCTGTGTTTTTTGAATAAATCAATCCTCGCCAACCAAACCAAATGTTGTCACAGAGCCACTGTTTCTCATCAACCGAGTGAGTTGTTCCCAGCAACCAGCTTCACTGCAGATTAATTATCTTTTGAGATAATATGAAACTATTGTCCGTGCGAATACTTAGTTTATGGTAACGTTTAATTTTAAAACTCCCATTTTCTCAAAGGATACCCCCTTCCCATCATGCAACTGTAATTTCACTGATAGCAAAGGCCAAATCCCTGTGTTTCTGTGTTTTAAAACTAATGTTTATTCCCTTGTGAAAGAGAACTGTTTTCACGTTTTGCTCACATGAGCAGGCAAGGACTGGTCGGGGATGTTCGCTATCTGGAAGCTGGACACTTTCCAGCCACCAGGGAGGGGGGATCTGGGGCTACCTTTCATCACAGCAGTGGAGGCATAAATCTTGCCTATTTTTAGATGGAATTTATCAATTTATGACAAGATTTATCCTGACGGGGGACCTGATCTTGGGAGACTTGAGAAGTCTACTTCCAGTCTTGCATTCCTGTGGGTGGTTCCAGACATATCGACAGGAAAACAGCTGTGAATAAATCAAGCCAAACTTGTATTCTTTAATGCTTTAAGTACAACAGAGATATTATTAAGCATTCTATAATTATAATAAATAATAATATAATGTTAATATGTGAATCTCTGATTTCATGCCTAATATGAAAGTATTGTCTATGCAAATACTTAGTTTATGGTAACATTTAATTTTAAAAATCCCATTTTCTCAAAAGGAACCACACCCTGAAAAGTGAATGCTTAAGACTATAACACTCCTTCCTATCTCAAATCTTTCTATTTCATTAGTAGCACCCTGGCACACTGGGTTTACTCATCTTTCAGACATATCCCTAACATGTTTTTTGGTTTACACTCATTTTTCCATCTTTCCACTCCTCCTTCCACTGTAATCCTGCCTGTCATTTCATGGTTTTGCAGAAACCCCAAAGGCTGTTAATCAGGAAAGTTTTGTTTTCCTTGCTTGGAGACAACGTCAGGTCTACAGCTTCATGCCTTTGGCCAGGCTACTTTCTGCAGAACACCCCCTCACCCAGAGCAGCTTGCTGGGTTGGCCCTGGTGATCCAGCTCTGCTCCTCACTCTGTTTAGGGATGGCAGCTGCGGCTGCCTCCCCAGGGACAGCAATCTTGGCTGCATCAAATGATAAACTGATTCATAGGATAAGATAAAGTTTTCTCCAGAAAATGAGAAAACAAAATAGAAATGCCTACTAATCTGAAATATGTTTATTTGTAGTCCTAGTTCACATCATTCACGCATCTCATAGTATCTGTAGGAAACTTTTTTAAAAGCATTAAAAACCTTCCTGGAGAATTTTATCCTTAAATTTTGTGGACATTCACCCAATGAGAGCCCTCTAGCATGTGGCTAAATCAGCGTCTGGCTCTTAAAAGTCCATAAAAACATCTGTGCATGTTTAAGCAGCTACTTAATTCTGGAGCTATTATAAAGGGGAGATATTTGAGGGACAAGGAAGTAATGTAATTATTTATGCTTCAGCATAAATTAACAGTCTAGGTATAAGCCCTCTACCTCAGCTGAGGGAGAAGAAGCTGCAGCTGAATCCAGTCCCACCGGATGAAACAAGGCTGCAGTAATTTGCTCATAACAAATGTGCTACTCAAATTGCTCATGTGAATATCTGAAAATTTCTGTAGGAGCTTTGGACAAATCTTCCAAACACACTGTTGTAAAATTGGGATTGACAGGCCTAGGGTATGGCAATGTAGGTTAATCCCTGGGTGATAGCACTCCCATGGCTGTACCAACCCCTTGCCAGGTCTCCCTCCCTCCCTCTGACCATGTGCAGGAGGGCCACCAGCACAAAGGGGGTCCTCTTTGGCACACCCCCCTTCCCTGCCCCCCTGACCACTGCAGCACAGCTGCCCTCCCCTGCACACCCACCACCTGCAAGGTGACGTGGGCTGCATCCTGCTCTGCTGACCTGTGGCTTTTCCAGCTGTACGTAGCTCCAGATTTAGCCACTTCACCTGAACCAGGGAAGGATTTAATCCTGTAAGCACTTAGATTCTCCCCTTGGTTTTAGTGTCACAGTTTCTCTGGCTGACAAAGTGCTATGTCACAGCAAATTTGCCTCTTTGTCATAGTTTCCAAGGCATATTGCTTCTATGGATTTATGAGGCTTCTGCAAATGTCTTTTAAATCATGATATTATTTGGCATAAGGCACAAATTCGAGCATAAGCCTCTTTTGCCAGTTACTTTTTTTCTAAGCAATTTAAGTTTTGTTTCTGGACTTTTTTCTCATCTCTTCTAGAAAACATATGATTAAACGTCTGCTGTATAGTCAGTACCATGAATCTTCTCTCATCTGCTAGGCAGAGACATAATCTGAACTCAGCTGGAGGAAAAATTGGAGCAATTATCTAGGGGGGAGGGGGGAAGGAAATAGGTTTTGCCTGTAGACAGCTTTATAACATCTGTATCTCAGTCTTTCTGTTTGTTTTGTTTTGTTTTCAATTCGCCAAACGTCATAGGAAGCAAATTCTGAACACTGCTGCAAAATCATTTTTGGTTGTATAAAGAAGGGAAGGCATTTTTCCCTGTGTAACCCTCAAACTGCTGTATCCTTTGCTTTCTGTTTGTAATTGAAATGCTCAGTTTCTAGCTCACTTCTAAAGATCTGCTGCAGGCTAAATCTCAGCATACAGTTCCCAGTCAAAAATTGGTTTTGTGTGTGTCAATGATGTTTTTTATAGCTATGTTATATAATCACCCGAAAAAAATAAAAGGCAGTATATTGAAAGACCCTTTATTTCACTGGCAAAGATACTGAACACTCACACATACTACACATATTTTAAATCAGTTTAACAACAGTAGTGCAAAAGTGATGAAGATAAGATGGCAGCATGTGGAAAATCCTGCTGTTGCCCTGTTTTGTGTGGCTGATAAAAAAGGAACCAAATGGGAAAATAATAAATAATTAAAATTCAAGTTTCTGGTAAAACTTCAGCTACAAGATAGCTTCTTCAAATTTTGTGATAAAATGTCTCCATAATTTTTTATATAGGGTACATATAGCATTTCTGTTACTTGAAGGACAGCAAAATCAAAACTTGCTTGTCAGTGTGATTCCCTGAGGATGCTCAAATAGTAAAGAGACTTTGTCTGTGACAATAAAAAACAGTGGCTACTCTGTTTTCACTAAGTTTCATGGTAGTCACTCCTTCTTGAGATTTGG
>NW_010311298.1:104617-118098 GCF_000700745.2 Antrostomus carolinensis | reverse complement strand
GCAGGAAAATTTAGGTGAAAAGCCTGTATGTAAATCCTGCTATGAAAACCATAGCAAATGGCCTTCTTGGTTATACAACAGTGACCACTAGTAGTTTTTAATAAATAATCTACCTTGCTGGGATGTTTTTTAGATAGTAGGTAAGGAACAATTGGTTAAATAAGTGTTTAATGTTACTGTGAAATATGTGGGGCAGATATCTTAGAAAGTAGCTCTGCTGAAAATTGCTTTTCCCTCCACCTCAGTATCTTCCATTTTCATCAAGTTGCTTGCTCAGCAGCTAAATTTATTTGCTGTATTTAAGTGCTAGATGAAACTGAATTTTTTTTATTTGTGAAATAGGCAGGAAAATATGACTTGAAGGAAATTGGGAATCCTTACTCTCAATAAGAGACTAATTAGCGAACTTCATGATGTGCATAAACCCCTAAGGAGGAGTTTACAGTGTTTGTTTCCTAAGACCATTTCTAATGAGAGAAGGTACAAGAGACACTTCCTCTATTAACGTTTTTTAGATGAAATACATGGCATGATCTACTTTTGATTTCTAATTACTTTAGTTCTACATTTAATTCCACTCTTGTAAAAGTTGATTTCATTTAATGGAAATCTTAGGTAAGCTTTAGTCAGGGTCTTAATTTTATATAGCATTAGAGAAAAGAGAAACTTCAGAAATAAAAACTGGTGAAACATGCTGCATAGCATATAGCAATATGGAATATTCATTCAAGGATGTCCTCAGTTGCACGCCCAGTAAGCCCTAGCATAGTAGCCAAATATTTCTAAAGAATTATTTAATTACTTTAACAAATTACTAATTAAATGTATAATTTGTCCTCTCTCTCTGTATATATGTATAGAACTACAGCACTTCTGCATGCATTTTATGTACAGATTAGGCATGTGCTAGAATATGTTATTGCACCTACAACTGTTTTGTAACTTCTGGAAACTGGAGTCGTAATTATGGTAAGAGGTGACACGGATTGTATATAAGCTAACAGCAGTGCTTGCCATTGCCTGTTAAGGCGGCCAGTTCCCATTCGCTCCACTGCTCCCTCTGTCTCATATCCATACATGTGTATGTGTTTACATTCTTGTTAGACTGATATTCCTGCAAAACTTTGTCTTTAAACTAGAAAATGGGGTTTTGTTTACTGTTAGGCACTGGCTAACGGATGCAGCAGGCAATACTTTGTGCCTGCTATCCGAGAATGTAACTTGTCAGTCAAAATCTTGTTACTTTTTGAAACTGTCTGTCTTTGAGACATTTACCTTTATGGGAACAAATGCTCCTGAGTTCCTCCTTTTTCTGCCTGACATAAATAGCTGGATAGCAATTAGAGCAGCAAGCAGATCAAAGGCATTGGTCCTCTAGTGAGTGTGTTAAACACTACGCTAAAGATCCCGGCTCCTGGATGAGAGTTTAACGTACTGAACTGTTGGTTGCAAATGCACTGGCTTAATCTTCATCAAAGGATGGGCAGACCTGTGAATTTCAGTGATTATTTAACTGTTTTTGTTTTTCTAACATAAACACACTGAGTGGAATATTTTGCTTAATGTGAAACAAAGGCTTAATATCAGCATGGAAAAACAAGTAAAAATAATAAATAAGTAAATATAGTTTAATTTAAAATGTATTTTCCTTATTTAGGTTCAAAGAAAGGACTAACATAAAGGACAAAAGTAATGACTGAAAAGAAATTATTAATATGGTCCTTTTACTGTGTCTTGAAAAACCACATCCCTCTTAGGGGTTAGTTTCACAGTTTAATCTGATCTTAACGTTCATTGCTGAGAAAAGTCTACTTTTTAGCCCTTCCTACTGTGTTTCTCTACCTGATTCCCATGTGTTTGTGCAGCAGCTGGATCAGCCAGGTGAGCTCAGCCCGGTCATTTCCCCGGGTGGCCACACCGGCTTTTGCAGATGGAAGGAAGATGGGAAATATCTTTTTTTCTTTTTGGCATTTTAACCCAGTTGGGAAACTGTGGTTTGTCTCTCAATAAATGTCTTTTCTCCAGTGTGCTTTCCTATCCTGAGAAATGTTAGCTATGGTTCCAATGTGATGCTGCATTTGTGTTTTACAAAAACAATACTTGGTTCATTGAAGCAAGTCTAGTCGAAGTACCTTACAGCTGTCAGCGTAAGTGCCTCTGGAGTAGCTTTTTATGAGAACTTTCCAGATCATCTGACTTTAAGATTTTTTTATGTTTTTAACAGAAATCTTATAAAAGCAGTTTGTTTGTTTTCCATGAAACTTCTGATTTGGTTTGGTTTGGTTTGGTTTGGTTTGGTTTGGTTTTGTGATTAGATTGTAAATGTCACTGGAGAACTGCTAGGTATCTCACTGGTTAGTTTCTCAACAATGTGCTTCAAAGCAAAAACTTTAAAATAATATTTTAATAAGTAACATGAGTATTTCAAACTTCTAAAAAGGTTTACTTTTAGTCAAGATCAGGGCAGATAGTCTTATCAGCCTGAGCCAAAGGGGTTTAGCTATCCTGGCCCAATCGATTCTTCATTCACAGAATTCCAAGGTTGCCAGAGTAAGTTGCTGTATTTTTTGCATTGACCTTTGTTTAACCTGTTCTGAGACTGCCTCTAAACACAGGTCTGCTGGTTAGAGATAGATGTGGAATGCAAACAAAAACAAAGCCTCTGGCACACTTGAAATGGGAGATGACCATTCCTTTTTCTCTTGCACCAATTCAGAATAAAGGAGTTGTGGATGATCCATTCAGATGGCAAGCTGATTAATATCACATATTTCCAAAGGCACAGTTTGTCATAATAGATAAAATCAGGTTTACACTTAGACTACGTAAAGTCTTAAAAAGCTTTATTCCAAGAGTTGCTTTTGCTCTACAAAAGGATAAATTGAATAACCCATAATATCAGACAGGAATATGAGATGAAAGAAGTTTGAATCCATGACTCTCATTCAGTCTAGCCATACATAAAAAGGAACTGAAGAATTGTTTTCATAAATGCACATTAATCGTTATCCTTCATATTTCCATTAAATAAATAAACAAAACATGGATGATGTTAAAATGCTACTTCAATGTATTGTGACTCTATGAAGAAGTTATTCACTTTACAGCATCAAGTAACTAAAAAATAGATAGACCTCTGTCTTTAGTTTACTATAATCTGTCTTTAGTTTACTATAATCCTTTAATTCATCTAGAGACTCTAATAACAGAAAGTATCAAACATCTACATGACCATTATATGTCATCATTTTAGATGTGTCTGGGTTTGGTGTAAGAGGAATCTTCTTGCGAATCTTTTTGCTCAAAATCTAGAGTGAAATATGTGGCAATAAAGTTACAGTTGTTAAGTGGAATCATTGCAATTTGCTTTTCTGATGTTTTTGTTTATTTGTGAGTATATAGTAATTCTATAACCACCAACTCAAATCCATACAAAAAAGCTCATACCTCTTCTTTATCTGTATGGCCACAACTGCAAAGTAATAATTTTTTGAGGCAGTGAGACCATTTTTAAATAGTAAAGCTGAAACTCAAATGCATAGTTTGCTTTCCAAAGATCAGACTCTTTCTACATCTACTTTCTTCCATTTTGCATAACTAGTGGATGACTAGTGAATAAAAATTATTCTAGTTTTGATTAATTTATCTCAGACAGTGTAGTCTTAAAAAAGCAGGCCACTTCTAACTTAGGTATGAAAGTTATTTCTCATTTTGTTTCTTATTTCTTTTTTTTATTTCTTATTTTGTTTGTTATTTAGAGATTATTTGCCTAAAAGCCACATGTATTGCAACTTGCGGACAAAATTGCCTCACCCATAAGGAATGCCAGAGGAAGAATCTTGCTCCTGCAAGGAAAATTCTGCTGAAACACTAAAAAATTCTTTGATTCCAGTATAATAGTTGAGGAAGTTTTTGTGGTATGAATCTAGCCCTCTGACATCTGTTTGCCTTTGAATTAACCAGAGAAGCTCCCCTGTAACCTTGAACCTCTAGTCATGTTGTAGTTCTGTGATTTCCCAAACATCTGCTGGGGACTTTGAAACCACCACATTCATTTTCTTATGACCTAAGCTGCAATTTAACTCAGGTCTCTGAAGATGAAAGCCAAGGAAGCCTCTGCAGAGAGCAGAACACTTTCCAACGCAGCTCTCAGCCTGTGGAGATGCGAACAGCTGGCCTGCTCTCCCATTCAGGTTGGGAGGACTTGTTGGTTCCAGCTCCCTGTCAGACACCTGAGGAAACCCCATTTTTCTTTTTTTTTCTACACCCACTCCCTGAGGCAAAAGCCAGCAGACCCTATCCATCTGTCTGGAAAACCTGGAAAGAACCCTCACTTTTTTCTTTTTTTTTTTTTTAAACTGCCTGTTTGAGGTCTTCAGATATTACAGAAATAGGAATAAATTCCCCACAGAAGCAGCAGGACTAGAATCAGTTTTGCAGTAGAAAATTTCATAACTTTTGCTAAATCTTAACAAAGCCTCCTAGGTAGTTTTAAAACTGTTTTGTAGCATGGAAGAGAAGTTTACAAAAATGATACCAACAAAACACAAAGCTTTAGGTTCAAAGTAATTCTGGACATGGATTTTTAAGGAATTAGCTGATGCCAAAACCAGGTATATTGATGTCAGTGAAATTTTCTACAGAAAGGTGTCCTCAAGTACAGCATAAACTCTCAGGCAATAGCTATCTCAGACTAAGGAGTCAACATTCACCTGGGATGGAGGAGGCCCAGATTTAAGTCTGCTCTCTGCATGATTCACACACAACCTCTCACAACCAAAGTGAACGACATAATCTCCAGACTTTTCTAATGCAGCTCTCAGTCTCCTTTAATGAACTTCTTGGAAAGAGGGCTTGTTTTAATGTGGAAAAATGTAGAATGTAAACCCTCAAATATTTTCACCAGACAGAGCTTGCATTCCTTGGCCAGCCCCAGCTGGAACTTATTGTCAAGGTTGCTGTTCATCAAAGGACTCAAGCAGAAGTAGAGCCTTTTTCTGGTATTTCTGTAGCACCTGTACAGCAGAGCCCTTCTCCATGCCTGTGGCTTTTTGGTCTGACATATGACTACTCAGAAACACACAAGTAAATAATATTCAATGCTAATCTCACAAATAGTCCCTTTAGGGCCACAGCTAATATGGTGCACTTAAAGTTAGGCATGTGCTCAATTATAAAGTTATTACTGAATCAGAGGCCTTGGCGGCTGAAAATTTGATTACGGAATATTTCAACTTGAGAAAAGCCCCTAGATTAAATGTGGGGTTTTTTCATACAAAGCTCAGACATATCAAATAATTTCAGAACATTCTTTTCACTTTTAGTAAGCTTGTGCAAGATATGAAGTTGGAAATGTCTTCAAATTAAGTTTATAAAAAAGTATACTTTTCAGATGTCAAAGACAGTGTGTGCAGAAGACAGAAGTCTGCAGTCAGTGTGTAAGAAATCCAAAGATTTTTTCCTAAGCATTTTGGTTTTCTAAATTAAGTTTTTAAAATTAAGATTTAGTTAATACTTTAATATTCAAACCAACCAGAGCATTAAATGAAATAATGTTGACTTAACCTTCTTGTAACTCTGTATTTCATGACAGTTACCCCAAAGATTCATTAGATCTGGTCGACAAAAGGAATTAATGATGTAAGTGGTGATAGAAGTAACACTTTGAGTGGAAGCTACTCAAAAATCCTGTGAAGTGTTACCGTAATTAAGTGCCAAAGTCGGCTCTGGCATGATCAGACCTCAGCATCGACACAGAAGGAGTTGCACCCATGTGCAATGAATGTGATTGTTGCCCCTGACTGAGCCCATTTGAGATTCCCCACTCTTTGACGGAATTTCAGTCCACTAGTGAAACTGGAGTCGGGCAGGGGAACTTTGTGCACTGCACGGCTCATTGAAAACAGCTCTGCTGAGTTTCACGCCAATGTACACTGCAGGATGGGAGGGTGTGATGCAGCCGGGGGTGGTGGGATCATGAGAAGAGGGGGAATAGGAGGAACAGTGTTGATTGACTAGTTCTTCTAGTGACCCTGAGTGGTCAGTGGAGAGAAACTGCCAGAGGCCTTGGGTGAGCTGCTCTGTGGTCTGCCTCTCCTCCCGGACCATGATGGGAAGCCAGGCAGGGCAAACAGCTAACATAAAGAGAAAACTGCACGGTGGAAGTACTTTATGCATCTTCACCTACTGTATGCAGATCTCTCCAGCACTTTAAATACTATCTGACTCCTCCAGAAACAAATGCATTTTCTCTTTATAGTCCTGGTATCTTAATTAATAATTAAGCCTGTAAAATATGCAATTAAACTTTAATTTTATGAAGGTTTGAGAAGGATAATCCAAAACCTTAATGAAAGCAGGCTTTTGTAAACAAGTCCCCTCGTTGCCTGGAGGACACAATGTATTTCACATAAGAAGGTTATTTGTAAAATTGGCCCTGGTCCAAATTTAGATGTAAGCATTTGCTTAATCTTAATGAGCTCCATAATGTGCTTACAGGTAAATGCATGTTTAAACACATTGCTGGAAGAAAAAAAAGAAGGCTGAGGCTGATAAAGGGGCTTATCAGACTGAAAAATAACAAGGGGAGAAATATAGTTACTTGTCACCTGGAACTGTTCCCTGCTGTTGCTTGCCACTAGCTCTTACTCGCCCAGTGGAAAAGGTGACGTGGCTCTAGGAGCAATTGGCCAGGGCTGAAGGCTCCTCTACACTCTTAGCAAAGTGTGCATGGAAACCCAGCTCTGAAATCACTCCTTTTAATTTTTCTTTTTTCTAGATATGATTAGAAATTTTTGCCATTTTCTCTGACACTTTACACATACATGTAAGCTATACATACCATTGCTGGTAGGGAGGTACATTTTTCTTGTCATACAGGATGTTGACTTTTCATTGAAAAAATCTGTCTCCCCCAGAAACAAAACACTCTTAGCTGAGAAACAAAACTTTTCTGGTTTAAGTTTTCTTATTTTTTGACAAAAGTCAACATTTTCCATAGAAAGCTCGTGTTCTTTGTGAGGTTCTTTTCATTCAAAACAGTTTCGCTGGCTCATATATTTATACTGTAGAAAACTACATGAGCACATCATTATTTTCTATATGATTCATTGCTGAGGCAAAGTGGTAATAATAAAGACAGTCAAAACACACGGTAATGTCGCCTGGATCTTTGGTAATTTGAATCTTTCAGGAACCACGATATGGACACTGAAAATAATAAATAATATTTTCAAGTGTTAAATTCAGCAAATCAAACATTAGAAATCTTTAGGAAATTAATCAAGATGAAGTAGAGAACATATCATGCCAGAGTTTGTTTGCACCTGGAGTACTTAATACAGTTCTGTTCCCCATATCAAAAAGAAGATGATAGACCTGGCAAAGTTTCAGAGAAGAAAAAGAAGGATGATTGATGGTATGATATGCATTTTATACAAGGAAAAACTAAATCACTTCAGATTCTTCAATGTAGAAAAGAAGCCCTGCTAGAGGACGAAGCAGTGCTCCTTAAAAGCACAAGCAGCACAGAAATTGTGGATAGGTATCAGTAGTTCACTGTCCTTTCCAGTAAAAGACTTTGGGATTATTAAATGCAGCTGGAAGGAGACAGATTCAAAACCCTCTAAAGGGGTCAAGTCCTACCTCCTACAAACAAGACATTCAGACTTGTTTCAGTATTTCACAAAATCCAAGAGAATCAAAGGGAAATCAAAATAACACATAGATTATACATAAAAAAATGCCCAACCCAACATTTTAGAAATTACCATTTTTAAATTAGAGAAAGGAAAACGTCAAAGAAGGTTTTGCTAATCATAATGGTTTGCTTCGTAGGTAAATGCATCCCGCCAAGAAACCAAGCTGATGGAAGAATGTGATCAGCTCATTGAAATAATCCAGCAGAGACGACAAATAATTGGAACCAAAATCAAAGAAGGAAAGGTAAAAGCTTTTTTCTTTAGATCACAAGTAGGCCAACATTGCTTCCTCATGTTTATGGCTTTTTGGCCTCAGGTACTATTAATACAAATTTCTAAAAGTCCTTATGTAGTCGTGGGCTACTGCTGCTTTCATGTAAAGAGGAATGAAATATATCAAGATTGTTATGCTAGACCTCAACAATTTATTTGGCATTTGTCTTAGTAGATGTGATTATGATTTTTAAGGATAAACACAGAAATTATGTCACCATAGGTAATGACTAATTAATGATTCCTTCACTCTGTTATATGTCTGACAGTGTTTTCCCCAAAGTTTTCACTTCCACAAAGTGTCACAACATTTGATGCCATGACTGGCAATTATCTACATGAATATTTTAGTCTAGATACTTTAATTATTTATTAAAATACTATCACAAAAATTTGTTCCATTGTCATTCTTGAGAACAGGAAGTCTAACAAAAAAAATTCAAGAACATGCAGAAAATTAAGTGTATGCATTTGTAATTACTGAGGTACAATGATTATTAGTGACAAACATATTTAGCAGGAAAAATCTCCAATATTTAAGTTTCATACATTTTGCTAGCTACCTTTTAACTCAGAAACACATTAACATTGAATTAATGTTCTTATTTTCTAGGTACATGGTGTTTACTCTTTAACTGTTAAACTATCTAAGTCAAATATAAACTCTTCTTGTGTGGGAAAAGCTCAGGAAAGGAGTAAAGTCAAGAGCAGGTTAAATGATTCATGCAGCTGTCAAGATATTCCAATTAACTTGAAATAAAAAGCCTGTAGGCAAGGGCTGACTTAAACATGTTTGAAACCACAGGTCCTGTACATTGTGTGACAGAATGTGAATTTCCTCATGCTGTTAACAAAATATAATTCCCTTTAAAATTGAAAAGATGGCCTTCTGCATTATTGTTTCAACTCTGTTTCTCTATGCAGTGAGACCAGCTGTGCTTCCAATGAAGTAGAAAACTTTCCATCCATTTGGATTTGTGGTATATACATGAGTTGCTGTTAAAAAATCTATTGCTTGCAAAGATGTATTCTAATGTCCATTAGAGCATGGAAGATTTATAATACATTTTACTCCAAATGTATTTGAATACAGCTGATATCAGAATCTATCCCCATTCTTTGTTCTACTGTGTTCCACCAAAAGTTTTATCAGTGGAGGCCCAGTAAAGATCTGGAATGCTTTTCTCCAAATGCTGTGTATGTTGAAAGGTTTCATTGGTTCAAGAGACCCATGTGAAAAGCCACAAGAAATTGTGCTCAATCTACCCTCTTTTAAGAGGGTCTGTGACTAAGAGTCTTTCTGGAAGGTAGGCCATGGCAAATTTGTCTGTAGGACTACAGTTATGCCTACAGAGCTGGAAACACTCAGGTATAAAGTTCTAGTTATGGCTTCAAGGCTGCCAATTTAGACACGCGAGTCTGACAATGTGGTGCAGCTCCATCCTTAATCTCACCTGAAACCTATAAAATCCCACAGAGCATGTAACAGGAAAAAAAAAACACCCTTAAATATCAAGTAAATAAGATCATTTTAGTGCAGACATCATTCCTGCCATTGCAGGGTTGGGTGGGGAGCAGGTGAGACAAGACTCTTCCTTTTAAAGTTTATCATCAGTTATCTTCTTGAAGAAGATATAAAAAAGAATTCGGCAAACACAAAAACCTAGTTCATACATAGACCTCACAAATCATGGCATGCCTTCCAATTGCTAAAAGCTCACAAGGTAACATTTATTTCAGTTCGTTGTTTGTTTTGTTAATTAATAAGTAAATAAAGAGACGAGCTACTTAATAGTGCAGTGAACATTTCCCTGGTTAAACTGATGTAGACCAAATTGTAATCTAGGGAAATGCACAATTAGCAACAATATTATGGCATTAGTTCAAGCTAGAAGCTGATCAGATCATTAGCATTATCAAAATCTTTGTGCTTTCCCAGTATTTTTCTCCTTTTATTGTTTCTATCTTCAGAAGAAATACTGATGTTACAGGACACTAATAATTTGACTAGTATTTTCTTTTTGAAAGTTTTACAAAAGATTTATTTTCTTACTGGTTTCTGTTGTTAGGTAGGGGCACTAAGATACCCTTATCTCTGCTTAGGATGCAATTGTATCTGAAATTCAACTCAGCAACTTATAGCTTGTGCCCTAATTGCTGAGATTGCGAACTTTCTCTTTATTATAAATTTGGATATTTCTGCCAATCCACTTGGTTGTTACTTTCCTCATTTTGCCTGTAACTGGGCCTTAATGCCTTTCTAAACTCCAGAATTACTTAATTTCCTTCCTTTTTCTTACTTCTGTCCAAGCTATGATCCTGATGTGATAACTCTGGGAAGGACTCCCAGACCTTTCAGGAACTAAAAGTTTTGTTAGCCAACATTGTCTGTAAATGGGGGATGGACTTTGCCCCTCCCTAACCTTTCAGCTGATGATTACAGTCACATCTACTGTGTTTATCTCCAGCACATATGTTTGCAGTAATAATAATCAGCTCTCCAGCACTACTATGCTTTTGTCCAGCTAAAAATATCCAACAAGAAAACACCCTGTTTGACTAAAAACACATAATGAAAAGGGCAGGCGTGTACTGTTAGTAGAATTGAACAGCATTTTTCTGTCAAGTTTTATTCTCAGATTATTTTTTATGAAACTCACCTCACTAATAGGAAAAAAGTAGTTCATCTGTAAGATGCCTTTAACACAGAACTCATCATTTCAGGGAAATGGTTATCTAAATAGAATTTAGTTATCATTTTAGCAGAAAGTACCAGGAAATGACGTTTCTTCTGTTGGAAAATAGGCCAGCTGTGCTTGTTTTGGCTCTCTTCTGTTGTTTTCCATGTGGAAAATATTGAGGCAGAAAGGCTTTGCCTGTCCTCTTATTAAAAATGTTACATGGCTAGATGGGGCTTACCATCAGGCTAGTGTGAAAGAAGCTCTTGTCAGCAAAGCCATTCATCTTAACTCCCTCTTTGCATTCGAGCTTTGCCTCAGAAGTGCAAATGCAATCATGATTTGTGACCTTAGAGATGTGACTGCTTTCTTATGTTTCCACTCAAGGTGGTGAGGTTGAGAAAACTGGCTCAGCAGATTGCGAACTGCAAACAGTGCATTGAGCGCTCGACATCCCTCATCTCTCAGGCTGAACAGTCGCTGAAGGAGAATGATCATGCTCGCTTCCTGCAAACTGCTAAAAATATCACCGAAAGGTAAAGAACATGTTCCTCTCAATAAACAGAAAATCCTCAGTTTAAAGCAGATAAGTTGTCACAGTTGCCATATTGTCCCACTACAGATGTGGTCAAAGCCAGGGGGGTTAACTGACACATTCCCAAAAACCACTACTTTATGCTGTACCAGAGTGGGAAGGACCTTACTGTAATGCTAAATCGAATTAGCCCATTGAAAAGAGGAGTAGTTGAAAAAGGGTGCATAATAAGAGTTAGAACAGTAATAGCATGCATAAATGAAGGAGGGGCATGGGCTAAACACACTAAAAAACCAGGTTCCTGGAGGCTGACATTCCTACTCCATGAAAAATTCTGAGATTGAGAAAGAAATCAGGGAGCGAGAACATTCCTTAGAAGAAATTTGGAATTATCTTAATGGATTAATATTGTTCAAAAAATAGCAAGTGCAAGGTAACAAAATGTGTAACTTTGGGAACCTGAAACATGTGTCTCTGAGGGAGCCCACTCAAAGAGGTGGAGATTCAACAGCCTGGGTGTCTAGAAGTTATGGCAGCTGCTGTGTTGGGTCCCTGGATGCAGGTAGTTTGTATTGCTTCTAGGATCTTCAGCGTACCAGATACATCAAGGACCCAAAGACAAGGGAGCAAGTCTTTCCAGGAAAGTGTACTGTCAGAAAATTTGGTCTGGTTTTCAGTGCAACACTGTGCAACACTGTGAATACTGAAACATTTCCAGTGACTTTCACCAGTATTTTCTGATGAAAAAATATTCTGTTGGAACCATCAACTGCTTAGCCATCAGTCAGAGAAACAAAAAATAAGATAATTTATCTGGGCAATGAAGAAGAAAACTATTAAAAGTATATTCTTTTTTAAGCTATTTTTTTTGTCTCTGAGTTCACATTATATCTTCACATTGTCCAGACAGTTTTCACCTAATCCAAAGCATGAAATTCCCCATTCTTTTTTTTTTTTTTTTTTTTTAAGTCTGTCACTTACTCCAGACAGCTGTATGCAGATTCTTTGACTATCAGGCTTCACCAAAGCTAATCATTTTATAAAGAAGCCAGCAACACTGGGTTGCTTATTACAGGTTCAGAGCATTGAAAATCTGTTGAGAAAGGCAAGGCAATGGATAATATCTTCTCTGTCAGACTTGGACCCTGGTTTATATTTTGTCACCAAGCTATGTTGTGGCACTTCTCTTTCCCAGCTGCAGCTGACAATAAAACTACCACATGAGTATCATGAGTAAAAAGCTGAAGGTGAGGGTCTGGGGTTTTTTCAGTATTTGGTGGAACAAGCAGTAGGGCAGAAACCTGTGGAGACACAAAGCTTTTCAACTGACTACCAGAGAATATTCAGAGAAGCTCCAGTTTGAACTTGTAAATATTAACAGTTGCAACATAAATACTGTCACAGGAGAGACTCTTGGAGAGCAGAAATGAGACCGGGTGACGTATGTACCCAATGAAATCTAATTCTTGGCTATCACAAATTGCTGTCTGTAATGAGATGGCTGTGAACACCCTGAAAATCAGCGAATCATTTCAAGCAGTGAATAAAACTGAGGGGAAAAAAAAAAAAGTGCTTGCAGAGAAATTGCAAGTGGAAAAAGAGGCTAAATCTGATTAATAAATTTTTCTCCACAAGTAACTCTTAGCTCTCATATGATGAGCAATATTTTGTTTGCTTCTAGACTGCTCATGTAACAGTCTCACCAGGGCCCTGAGCTCCAGCAGCTAAAAGAGTCTCCTGAAATTATGCTCATTGCATTTCTTCATCCACATATTTCAAAGTAATTCCAGTATAATATTCTCTGCTGTAAGCACAACGGGTAACTATGTATAGCAAAGACATTACACACACTACAGTGATTTAGGTCGTGCATTATGTGCAGTGAGTGAAATGTATTTATCCTAGTAAAAGCCTTTCCAACCAAGTACAGTGTCAGGTAGAGCAGTCAGAAGTACAAGAAGAAATTCAATCCTCTTGAACCTGGTGACATGGTGTCTGAAACTGCGAACTGTTGCGCTCATGGAAAACTAACACACTTAATCACAGTGCACCCTTTGCATAGCCTCAAACAGTCCAAGAGGGCCTGGTTATATGGCCTTCTTCACAATAAATATGTGCTTTATGGGGGTATTTAAAGAAGCTCTTCATCTTAGATACCTTTTTCCTGTTTTATTACCAAGGTCCTTGTTAATTTTGTAGAGGTGCTTATCACTCTGAGTTTGCCTTATCACTCCAAGAAATGCATGTCCTTTTTTCCTACTAGATGTAAAAACACCATAGTGTAATTGCAGATGA